>NC_004326.2:1297500-1343557 GCF_000002765.6 Plasmodium falciparum 3D7 | reverse complement strand
ACCCTGAACCCTAAACCCTAAACCCTAAACCCTAAACCCTAAACCTAAACCTAAACCCTGAACCCTGAACCCTAAACCCTGAACCCTAAACCCTAAACCTAAACCCTGAACCCTAAACCCTAAACCCTGAACCCTAAACCCTAAACCCTAAACCACAACCCTAAACCTAAACCCTAAACCCTAAACCCTAAACCCTAAACCCTAAACCATGAACCCTAAACCCTAAACCTAAACCCTAAACCCTAAACCTAAACCCTAAACCCTAAACCCTAAACCCTGAAACCTAAACCCTAAACCCTGAACCCTAAACCCTAAACCTGAACCCTGAACCCTAAACCCTAAACCCTAAACCCTGAACCCTGAACCCTAAACCGGAACCCTAAACCCTGAACCCTGAACCCTAAACCCTGAACCCTAAACCTAAACCCTGAACCCTAAACCTAAACCCTGAACCCTAAACCTAAACCCTAAACCTAAACCCTAAACCCTGAACCCTAAACCCTAAAACCCTGAACCCTAAACCCTAAACCCTGAACCCTAAACCCTGAACCCTAAACCTAAAACCCTGAACCCTAAACCCTAAACCCTGAACCCTAAACCCTGAACCCTAAACCTGAAGATTGATCTTTGAATTTTTTATATTTTATATTTAGATTTTCCATTGAATTTTGTATCAATATATTCAAGCTAATATATTTTCTAATATCATTCTGACATCCAGGTTGTCTTAATAATTCTGACGCTTTAAAATTATCTTTGTTTGAACAACGACATTTTGTTTTTAATGAATCCCTTACACGTTTCTTTTCTTTACATGCTTGCATTGCCCATTCAATTAACCATCTTAAGAATTGATCAGTTCCATCTTCAGTAGGTACATTACACCATTTTGGGTTAATGTTCTCATTTTTGTTTTTTGATATATATCCACATAACATAGCGTGCCATACATGACTTCTATTTTTTTCCCACCATGTTTTACAATCTTCAGTGTCTTGATTTGATGTTTCAAATATTTTTTTAATTTTTTCAGATAATGAAGTGTCCATCATATCAGTTCCTTTAATTATATCGGAATAATCTGCATAACTATATTTCATTGCCTCAAAGCACAACTCTTCTTCCGATTTATATTTTTGACCTAACAATTGTCCTTGACTGAAAGCAGAAGTAAGAAGTTTTTTTTTTAAAATTTCTTTATCACCTTTTCTATAATTATATGCAGTGATAGGTCTTGTACATAAATGTCTTCTTCTTGGAGGAATCAATACACCTTTATTATCATCTGAACTATTAAGAACAAGGTATGCGTTCCAATTATCAAGATTATTATCATAATCATTCTTCGAGCAGAAGGTAAAAGTTTGTAATTCCTTACATACATCTTTGTTTTGATCGGTAGGACAATTATCCAATGGATTCTTAGAAGGTAATGTACAACTGCAAGCTTCTTTATAACTTTTTGGTGTTTCTTCAAAAGCATATGATCGTATATTAGAAGAACCATCATTTTCATCAAATTTATAATTCAAACACTTACTTGTTTCATGAAGATATTCAGAAACGCTTTCAACAGAACATTCATTTTTATATTTTTTCAACTTTTGTACAAAATTTTCAACATGATCATAAGTAGAGTTTTTTGTATCTATTGGTTCATACAATTCTTTGTATTTCTTAGATTGTATATCGAATAGAGTTTTCCATTTAAGAATAAAATTATCATATTGTTGACATCTCGTTTTACACTTTTCACATTTATTTTTATCATAATCATTCTTGCATTTGTTAGTTGTTTTACAGTGATCACATGATTTTTCCAATTTTTCCAATTTTTCCAATTCTACCTTTAGTGCTTTACAATAATATTCAGACCATTCTGTCATCCATCGAAACCGTTGAGGTATATAATCATCAACAGGTGGATCGTCCTTATGTCCACACTTATCTTGTATTAATGTTATGCTTTCAAATCCATCCATTCTTCCTTTTCTAAAAAGTTTTGCATCTTCTGGTGCTTTGCACGTCATTGCTTTCCAAATATCTTTTCTATTAGCATCCCACCAAGCAGAACGAAACGTTTGTACATCGTTGTATTTATTTCTACCTTTATTTTTATTTCTCCATTTTCCATATATGTATTCAAAAGCCTTATATAATTTTATTTCTACGGGAGGTAAGTAACCACCAATTCGTAACATATCTGTTCCTCTAACTATGTCACCCAGATCAGCGAAACTATATTTCATAGTATCACATATTGGATTCATTGCGCACCCGTTTTGTGAGTTGAAGTTTTTTATTATGTCTATTCCTTCATTTCGTGCAGCGATCCTAACCATATTTAGCAGATAGTTACTTTGGTTAACTTTTGCAATTTCTATTTCATCTAAATTACTTATGCACATATTTTCTCTTCTTGGAGGTATACATACTCTTTTTTTTTCTTGATAAAGTTTTATATTTTTGTAACATTTCCATTCAGAATCTAACTTAAAACGATTTTGTTCTCTATTTCCACATGGGTTTCTTCTTCCTATATATTTATCAGGTGCATAAGGTTTATTAGGATCGCATCTATTATTACTAGAAAAAGAATTATCAGTTTCCTTAACACAATTACTATGCGTTATTTTTTGTTTCAATGTACGTTCTATATTATTTTCTGCCTCTTTAGATAAATAATATGCTGCTTTCTCTACACAATTCATAGGTATTTTAGGTGCAGGTATTTTTTTTGTATGAGTCTTAGATTCATTTTTTGAAATTTCAGGACATTCACACTTGTTAAATTCTTCAGGATGATAATCCAGCGATTCTGGCATATCATTCCCGTTAGAAGGTTGTAGCGGTGATTTTGTTTTCGGTAGTTGTGAAGAAGGTTTTTGCATACAAGAACAATCCTTATTGCCACAAAATTCTTTTAATTTCATGTTTAAATATTCATGAGCATATGTTGCCTTCTCTATGTCTCTTTCAGTAGAAGGATAATCCTTATACTTTTTGTTATCTTTATCCTTTTTGAACTTTTCTCTTTGAACTTCATATTGAGTTTTCCACTTTTTAATAAATGCTTGATATGTTACACACGCCTCCGCACATTCTTGTGTCTTACCGTCATCACTTCCATTACACTCATATTCCTTACATCCGGCCTCCAATTTTTTCAACTGTTCCTTCCTCTCATTACAAAATTCTTCTGCCCATTCTGTGAACCATCTCAAAAATTGGGGCCTTTTTACAAACTCTTCAAGGGAAGGCGTCAGTTTGGTCATGTCATTGTACTGGTAATTATCTTTAATTTTTTTTTTTTCGTTTTCGTCTTTGAGATGATAAGTTAATCCATATATCATTCCTTCCCAAATAAATTTTTTATTTTCCTCCCAAAATATTTTACGTAATTCTTCATCTTTTTTTTTATCCTGTTTTTTCTTATTATTTTCATTGAGAATGGTTGTTACACTATTTGTTATAGTTATAATTTTCTTATCATTAGCAATATCAGTTCCAAAAAACATATCTTTATAATCACCATATGTATAATACATTATTCTTTTAAATTCATCTGGAATTGTTCCTTTTTTTAATTCATCTTCTGCTTTTTTATTATCCTCTTTATATCTATGCCACGCAAAATGTGTTTCTATTGCTGCACATTTAATAAAAGCCTCTTTTATATCCTTCTCACGCTTATTTACAGTTTCATAATTTAAATATTGTATATTATTTATACATAATTTTTTTCTCCTAGGAGGCATGCATGTGCCATTTTCATTTTCTTTAGACTTACCTACAATACAACTCCATTTAGGATATTGTCCATACGTTTTTGGATTACAACCCTCTATTCCACCCCTGCTATCTGGTTCATTCGAAAGAATCGCCTTTACCATTGTAGCCACATCAGATGCTGTTGTTGTTGGTGTTGATCTTCGTGTTCGTGCTTGTGGTGCTGCTCGTGGGGTTCGTGTTGGTGCTCGTATTCCTGTTGGTGGCTGTTCCACTTTTTTCGGCGGTTTTGTCGGCCGCGCTGTTTTCTCTTCTTTTTTCGATGCCACTGCTTTTTCTTTCAGTGATGCCCGTCGTGACGGTGATGCCGGTTCATCCGCTTGCATTTCTCGTGCTGGCTGTGATGGTTGTGTTTTCCGTGATGGGGTTTTTTTCTTTGTTGATGCTGGCGGTGCTGCTGCTCGTGCTAGTGGTGCTTCAGGTTTTTTGTGTGGAAGTGGACAATTACACTTCTTTTTATATTCACTAGGTGTATCATCCAATGATGCGGGCATATTATTACGATTGGACATCGATTTTTTATTCATACAATCACACTTGCCTCCACTGTTGCAACTTTTTTGTAATTGTTTGTCTAAATATTCTTGAGCGTCCTTTGCTTCTTTTGCCACTGGATGCTCGGAGTATATTTTGTGTTTATGCTTACCATATTTTTTGATTTGGTTTTCATACTGTGGTTTCCACTCACTAATAAATTGTTTATATTGTGTACACGCACTGGTACATTTCTTTTTTTTATCTTCATTATCACCACAATTATAATCATTACACGCCCCCACCAATTTCTTCAATTCCTTTTCTTTATGTTTGCAAAAGTCTTCGCCCCATTCGGCAAACCATCGAAGAAACTGATACTCAGTACCTTCATCGCGATTCGATCCAATAGGATAATCACTATCCCTTGGCATATTTTTACATTCATCAGGAATGGTTTCGCCACTCTTGTTATAACCACATTTCATTGCTTCCCATACACAGTCTTTGTTATTATTCCAAAATGTTTGGCGCCCTTGACTATCTTCCTTGCTTTCATTTTTAAATATTTCTTTCAAATTTTTTTCTGTCGTAGTGCTATTATCTTCCAAATTATCATATCCCAGAATTATATCTCTTAAATCATAAAAGCTATATTTCATAGCACTATACGGTCGGACCTCATAAGAATATCTATATGCTTCCTTGTTTGCTTTTTTTTTTTCTTTGTAGTATTGACCCAAATTGTACCCTTCCGTTGCAGCAACTTCCATCAATGTTTTTCGCAACGTATCTTTGTCTTTAACTTCTGGATATCTATAATAGCCATCCAGTCCTCGAAAACATATACCTAATCGACGAGAAGGAAAAAATACCTCTCCAGACAAGTTACGTTTCTTTAAAAACGCATAGTCCTTTTCATCACCGTTTCTCCATTTAATCTTGTTTTTTTTAGCATCACTGTTTAGACCATAACAATTACTACGACCCGAAATCTTACTATATTTTCCGTCGTGAATAAATTTTGTGCACCCGCAATGTTCCTTTGCATCATAGTACTGCCCTTCACTTAACAATTCGATATTTTTTTTTACTTCCTCGGTGGCACTATTTTGTGCCTTACCACTGGATGTAACACAAATAGCAGTAAATTTCTTTTTCAAGTATTCTTTTGCATTCGCCAAAACATAGTCCTTAACAATTATGCCCTTGGAATCGTTAACGACTTCTTTTTTGTTGCGTTGTTCCTTGTAATATTTATATTGTGCATCCCATTCTTTTTTTTTCCCTTCCATATATTTTTTGTACTCGTCGCATTTGTTATTACATTCTTTATCACACTTCAATTGGTCATTTGACTTACATTTTTCCTTCACATCCTTCAAATATTTTTGTCGTGTATGGCAATAATCGTCATACCATTCGGTTATCCAACGCAAAAACTGGGGTCGTTCGGCAAATTGGGATAATGTGATACCACTTCCATCACTTTGTTTAAATATTTTAACCTCGGAGTATTGGTAGTCCTGGTTGCTTTTGATAGCGTCATTGCCACCAGCATGTGATAATCCACATAACATTCCTTCCCATATTTTAGGACCATGCTTTTTCCACCATACTTCGCGTGATAGGTTACTAGAAGATGTACCATCAGCTTTTGAGAAAACACCTTCTATTTTACTTTCTACGTTACTCACGTCATTACCTATATTTTTATTCATACATAAATCTCTATAATCTCCAAATGTATAATACATTTGACGTATAAAATCTTCAGGAATTATTCCTTTGTTCAAATCATTATCTGCTGTGTGTGTTGCTTTTTCTTTCTGTGTATCTTCTTTGTATTTATGCCATGACAAAAAAGTTTCTGCTGCTGCAGATTTGATGAATGCATCTCTCAATTTTTCGTCTGTTTGGTCTTTCAATTGTTTTAAAAAGTCTACGCATAACTTTTGTCTTCTTGGAGGCATATAGGCACCTTCTTCTCCGATTTTAATCTTATTTCTTGTACAATCCCATCCAGGATATTTTTCCTTTCCATCTTTATATTTTCTAATGCACTGATCTATATCACTGTTTTCATTTTTATCCTTAAGTAGTGTATTCACTACATTGCACGGTTCCACTAGTACTATCCCTTCTGACTTTTTGTTTTGCAACTTCTCCCCACTTTCACAATCACACACCTTATCATGATCAGTTGGTTTATCCCTAAAGGCATATTCGTTGTCGACTTCTAGGTCACCACTGGGTGGCTTCGCACCATTTTTTTTTTCACAAAACTTTTTTTGTTCCTTGCAATCACCAATATGTGCTTCTTCATGTATATATCCTGCAGCAGTACTATACACTGTGGGAGTTGTATCACGTGTATCCTTATCACCAGTGGTACCAATGGTACCAATTTTTCCACCATTTTGTACGTATAAATTGAATAAGAATTCAACCAAAGTTTTGTCTTTTGGATCTATATCACCACTAGAAGTATCAAGACCACCATTATCAGCAGCAATTCGTGCTTTTTCGTATAATGTTTCGTATTTATGTGATATTACATTCCATTGATATTCCCATGGTAATAATTTCCCTTGATATGCTGTACAAGCTCCTTTGCACACACCACATTCACTATTGTGTTTCCAACAATTTTTACCATTATCCTTCTGCATACACATAACACAACTCTTCTTCAACTTGTCATATTCCTGTGACTGCACTTTACAATACCATTCTGCCCATTCTGCCATCCATCTTAATTTTTGTGGGATATAATCATCCAATGGTGTATGATCACTATATCCACAATGATCACTTAATTTTCCGTCGGATGACGTAACATTCAAACCTTTTATTGCACATTTCATGGCTTCCCATACTTTTGCTCTATTTGCTTCCCACCAATCTTCACGTAATTCTAAATATTTACCATCAGTGTTCGTATATTTGCCCTTCTTATCACCAATTGTTTCGTAAATATTTTTAAATATGCTTTTCAAAATTCTTTCCATTTTTTGTGCGCCATCGTCTTTATCCCACATATCTCTTCCTCGAATAATGTCTGCAAGATCTGCAAAACTGTAACGTACAGCCCTACATATACTCTGTTCATCACTTACTGGTTCATAATCTTCCTTTGTTCGTTGTGCTTCGTACTTTGCTGATAAAAGAACATCTCCTAAAAATGAATTATTAACAAGCTTAGGATTACCATCAGTTCCATCAAGCGGTTTGTTATCCGTAACTAAATGTTCCAAATTGGATGTACACATATGTTCTCTTCTTGGAGGTAAATAGACATCATTGTATATCATTTTTTCCTCTTCTGCACCTTTCCAATCGGTTCCTATTTGAAAACTCAACTTATTGCCATCTTTTCCATAACATGGTCCCTTTGATTCAAAAGGATCACGATTGGAATGATATTTACCTATTTTACATAATTTGTCCTTGAAGTAATTTTCCCTACCCTTACGCTTATATTTACCTTCGTGTGCCTTTCCTTTCAATTTATGTAGACCATCACTACGATAATTTGCTTGTTCGTACGCCTGTCGTTTAATGTATTGTGCTATTTGTTTTACACTCACAAGTTTGCCACCACTTTTATCTGCACAGGGGTTTGGTGAAGATTTCTGGGAAGAGGAACATGCTTCGTTTGCATTATTGTCTTTGCATGTTGTGGCACTTTCTTTTAAGTGATCTAACAACAGTTCTATTGCACTTTCTGAATCTTTAATTCCTTCATTTGCTTTAGAAGACTCAATTTTTTTTTTTAATTCTTCCTTAAGTTGGTTCCATTTTGCTTCTCCTTGGTCAAGTTCACTTATAACTTTAAACAAAAAACTTTCAAAAAGTTTATTAATATCAAGATAGTATTTATCCTGTATATACTTTTTATTTTCAAATACTTTCTTCACATTTTTCCATTCTTCTTCTTTTTGTTTAACCCATTTGTCAAAACATACGCAATTTTTGTTACATTCATCATTACAGTCCGTGATATTAGTATTATTTATACAATCCTTAATTTCGTTTTCCCACTTCATAGTATCCTTTAATAAATTCTTAACCCACAATTCAAAAAATTCATGAAATGATGTTATTTTTTCCGCGCCCTTATTGTTTTCACTATTGCTTTCCATTTTACATTTATTATTGTCACTATTTTTATAATAACATTTCCATGTTTCATTGTTTTTAACATTTATATTATTTTTGTTGCTACAAAATTCACTTAATTTTTTAGAAATATCACCTTTTTCATTACCACTATAAAGGACAGTAATTTCAGTAGGCTTCACACCGTATGGAGGTTTATATTTTACGTTTTTTCCACAATTACCATCAGGCTTATTTTTCACTTCACAGTTTCCATTTTCACAATCGACTTCACAATGGGGACACACTTTACAATGTTTTGAATAAGAAAATGTCTTATCCACATCATTATTAAAATCAATAGAACTTTCTCCTGTCATTCGTTCTTTACAATACTTTCCTTCTTTTAGTAAATTTAAAAATTTGTCAAGAGTTTCATATTTCTTGTCCGTATATTTTTCAGAAATTTGTTTATTATATTCATTACTAATATTATTATTAGATATCTCGTTATTAGATATATATGTTTGTATTTCCTTTTCATATTTTTCTTTTTGTTTCTCAAATTCTTTTTGTTGATTATCTAACCAAATTTCATAAAGACTGCATTTAATCAAACAGTCAGTACATTTAGGATCATCAAACAAAATATTTTCATTTTTAATAGTTTTCGTACAATCATATCCATTATGTCTACAATATAATTTTTCTGAGTCTTTACGACACGCTTTTTCAACGTTTTCTAATTTAATTTTTCTTTTTCGACAAAACTCTTCCCCCCACTCGTCGAACCAACGTAAATATTGAGGAACATAATCTAAATTCGTAAGAGGATCACCGTTATAATTATGTCCACACCTATCACTAGAAAATTTAGGTCCATCTAATTTATATACAAAATAATTAGCACCTTTTGGTGCATTGCATGTTAATGCTTCCCATAGCTCTTTTCTATGAATTGCCCACCAATATTCCCTAACTTTTTCAAGTGATAATTTACTAAGTTCTGCATTTTCATTCTTAATGTTATCAAATATTTTTTTCAGATTTTCTTCTAATTTTATTTTCTCTTTATTAGGAGCACCAAGGAAAAGATCTTTTCCTCTTACAATATCACCTATATCTGCAAAACTTCGTGCAAGAGCAGTACATATACTTGATTTATTATTTGAATTATTTTTATCTGGATAATTATTAACAATAGATTGACCTTCGTATTTTGCTGCTACCAATATATTTCCTAACAAGTCGTCACAATTTTGTGTATTTTCCACAGTTAAAGCTTCCAAGTTTTTATCACACATATGTCGTCTTCTTGGTGGCGCACAGGCTCCACCATCACTTTTATTTTCATTACCTTTTATTTTACTGTTACTACATTCAGATATTTGTCCTTCACCAAATCGGTTTTGTTCTCTACCATGGCAAGGATGTCTCTCATCCACATTATCATGGCGTATATTAGTATGTTCGTTATGATTTAAACTACATGGATATGGATAATAATAATACTGCTCATCTACTGACGTAGAAGGACCACCACGAAATTTTGCTTGTTTCAATTGTCCTTTCAACGAATTCTCATATATTCTTGCCTCATCTTTTTCCTTTATCATTATACCTTCGCCATAACGTTCCAAAACATTTCTTGGACTGTTCTGACTTTCTATTATACTAGGATTTTTAGCCCCCTCTGATGATGATGATGATTGTTCATTCCCCATTTTTATAATAAAATATTTAAATATTATGTATTAATTCATTGCAATTATTATAATCAATTTATGTCCCCTAAATATATTTTAAATATATTATTATTATATTGCGAAAACAATATAATTTTTCCAAGGTAATAATCATGATTATTATATATTGTTAATAAACCTTTATATTCCTGTAAAATTCATATATTTTTCACCTACAACTAATGTAATAAATTGAATATTTTTTTTTATACCAAAGATGTGCCATTATATATATATATATATATATTTATAATATATTTTACTTAATAGTACTATGTACTGAATATTTATATATAATTTTATGATAATTTATGGCACGTTTATTTTATTGAAACATATAATATTCTTTAAATATATATATCTATATATATATATTTATAATATATTTCACTTAATAGTACTATGTACTGAATATTTATATATAATTTTATGATAATTTGTGGTAAGTTTATTTTATTGAAACATATAATATTCTTTAAATATATATATATTTATATATATATATATTTATTTATTTATTTAATTATATATACAAAAAAATTCCAAAGTCAAATATAATTAAATAGGTGTATTATTAATTTATAAATTGCGTCACGTTCTTTCTTTTCTTTTTTTTTTTTTTTTTTAGATTATTTTTCGAATTTATTTACGTGTTATATTTTTAATTTTTGGATTATTTGTGCAGTTTATTTGAGGGTTATATTATATTTTATTATTTTTGAATTATATATATATTTTATTTGTGTATTTTTTGTTAGTATTTTTTATATTTTTTTTTTTTTTTTTTTTTTAGATTATTTTTCGAATTTATTTGCGTGTTATATTTTTAATTTTTGGATTATTTGTGGAGTTTATTTGAGGGTTATATTATATTTTTTTATTTTTTAATTATATACATATTTTATTTGTGTATTTTTTATTAGTATTTTTTATGTGTTTTTTTTTTTTTTTTTTTTTTTTTTTTTTTTTTTGTATTTAAATTTCAGTGCTATAAATTATATTATATTATATTTTTAGTACATATATATATAACATGATTATAGTGTGTTATATATTATAATATATTTTTAATATTGTGTGTTTATTATATACAATATTATATATATGCACAGTGTTATATATATTTATTATAATGACTATAGTACATAATATTATTTATATTACAAATATAAGATAGTGGAAAAAATTTAATAAAATATTATTTTATTATTTGTATTATTGTTATTAATATTACTATTAATACTAATATTATTAGAAATATTAATAGTAGTATCACTATTAGTTTTATTAGTGATAGTATTAATAATAAGATTTAATATTTTACTTCATTATTTTTTTATGATATTTAAAAAAAAAAAAATACATCAAGAATAATCGTAGATCCAACTTATGTATAAGAATAAGTATTGAATATATAAATATCAATGAATACATACAATATGGAAATATATATCAAGAAAAAAAAAAAAATTACAAAAAAAAAAAAAAAAACATTTTATATATGTAGTACATATTATAGATAATTTAATAATAAATAAAAAAAAAAATATATATTTTTTTTTTTTTTTTTCTTCTTGTTTTTTTTTTCTTTTTTAAGGAATTCTAATATGAAAAAATTCATATATATATTTATTTAAATATATATATATATATATATGTATATAAGTTTTTTTATTAATTTAATATTTGAAGGTTTTATATTTATATTATACTATATATTAATTATGATATAATATATCAAGTATAATATGATGTTATATTCATATATGAATATATATATATTAAAATATAAAACAACATTAAAATAGAAATTACAAAAGAACAAAAAAATAATTATTGTTATATTATTAAAATTTATTTTATTATTTATTTATTTTTGATTTCCTATTGCACACTTTTTTTAAGTTTATGTTTTTATTTATTTGGTGTAATTATTATGCTGTCCAAGTTTTGTTAGTTCTTTTATGTATTCTCTATATTTTATCCACTTTTTGTATTCGTTCTATTCTGGTATTTTTAATAATATATTAAGAAAATAACAAAAAAAATTAAATAAAAATAAATGAATATATATATATATATATATATATATATATATATATATACTTATATTTTAATATATATATATAATATTATAGGCTTTTATGTAATATTATTGTCAATTAAAATAAAAATGTTTATTTTTATTAATTTTTTATTATATAAAATATGGACTAATTTTTTTTTTTTTTTTGTTTGAATCATATATTTCCTACAATTAATAATAATTATTATTATTTTAATATATATAATTGTTATATTATATATATAATTATATGACATTTAATATGAGATATTATATAAATATATCCCACATTCCATTCTTAAAAAATAAAATCTACTTACAAAAATATAAATGAAGTATTTAATATATATTAAAAAAAAAATATATATGATTTAATAAATGTCTTAAAAACAAATTAACATAATAAATAATTAATAAAATAAATAATTATAAATTAATTATGTAACAAAATACATTATATGTATAATAGTCATACGTATAGAAATATAATTATTATTAATTAAAATCATGGTACATTCAAAGAAAAAAAATACATGTACCAAAATTCCTACCAACATCTACATAACAAAATATATCTATTCCTTTAATAATTTTTTATATTGGAGTTTTTTCTTCATTTTTTTTTTTTTTCTACTATAACGTAAAATTAAATAAATAAATAAATAAATAAATAAATAAAAGTATAAGAGCTATACATATTACTACTATTGCAGAAATTACGATAGTATCAGAAAAAAAAAGAAAGGCGATGAAAATGCAGTATTCCTTGTTTTCGTAGCAGCATCTTTAACAACTACAATGCCTTCTACTGTAGCTCCATGTACTTTAGGAACTATTTCACTTGGAATGAAAAACCTAGTACTACCACACGAAGCTCTTTGCAATCCAGCAACGGAACAGACTGATTCTTTTGAAACCATGATAGCTTGATTAAGTGCATTTGGACAAGCATACGTTTCTACTGTAACTAAAGATCCAAGCTTATCCTCAAATAACGTATCGAGAACAGTTATTTCTTTTAATTCATTAAGAACTTTAGCAATGTCAGCTTTTACGACGGCTTCCATAGCATTAGTATTTAAAAACGCATAAAAACCAATGCTACATATAATACTCCATCCTGGTACCGCCGTACATAATATTCCTCCACATCCAAAAAAAAAAGTTTTTTCCACTTTATCGGCTACTGATTTTTCGCAAACACACGTTGGTATATCATTGGTAGATATATCTGTTTGTAATGTTGACAACTTTTCTGTTAATTCTTTTTCTATTTTGTCTTTTAAAATAATTTTTTATATATCTTTATCACATTGTTCTTTACATTTTTGTCTGTTTTTTATGATACCTTCATTGTATTCTTCAAAACGACGTCGCGTTACTCTATCGAAATTTTCCATTATTTTTTTCATTTCACAGTCATTATCATAGTTGGTTGGTGCATACAATTCATATTCGCATAATGATCTATTTGGTTTTGTTGGTTTAGTGCTTGGTGTATGTAGTGTAATATAATGGTTCCTTTGATTATATATCTATAAAAAATTATATATTTATATGTAATGTTTAGTTGTAATTTATGATCACATATATTTTTGTTATAATTATAATATATAATGAATATTGATATAAATGTTATTTATATATATAAGGTATTGTATGTATAGGTATAATTATTAGATATAAGGTTTGTTAAAAAATATATATATATTAATTTTATATTTATATTATTATAATTATAATTATTATTTGATACATACCTCGGATGATAATAACAATACATTTAATGAGAGGGAAAATAGGGATATATTAATCTAATTCAACTGCATTTTTATTATTATAATATATTATTTGATTAAAATTATAACTAATTATAATTAATATATAATAATATATTTTATTGTGATATAAGATTTACATATGAATAATTTAAAATATTATTATATCTTTAATAATATAATACACAATTATTTTCCCATTATCTAAATATAATTTTTTTATAGTGGAACCATATTTCTCGTTTTATTTAGAACATAAAAAAAATATATATTAAAAAAAAAAATTTAACAAAACATTTTACATTTTTTATAATTTTTTTTTTTTAATTTGTAATGACATTTAATATTATATCATGTTATAAATTTTAATAATAATTTTTTTTTTGTTCTTAAACATTTATATATCAAGTAAAACTATACTTAAAAAAAAACTTGTTTTTACTGTGTTGTAAATTATATACAAATGTTTAGAACAATAATTGTTATGGGTGTAAACAACATATATGTCATAATAGCTCTCAAGGTTTTTATGAGATAAATATCCTAATATATATTCTAATATAATTACTATTGTGGAACTAACAACAAATGTTCTTGTAATTAATAAAATATAATATTAATCTTAAAAGTAATATAATAAAATAATTTTTAAGTGTATATTATTATATATTTTTTTTTCTTTTCAATTTAATATATTTTTCTTTCTAAGTATTATACTATTATATAAAATTCTCTCTATTGTATCTATTAATTTATGTTACTTAATTATGCTATAATAATTTATAGATAATTATATATTAATATATGTATATAATTCATAGTATATTTAAATGAATAATATATTAAAAAAAATAATAAATTATAAATTTTGAATTATTTAGAAATATACTATTATTACAGGAATATAGTTTAAAATATTTTCCAAAGATACTACATACGGATATAGTGTATTTTATATTTCTGTATATAAATGTAAATAATATAATTATAATATATTTATAATTTATATGTTGTAAAACATTACATATATATATTATATTTATATATTGCGAAATATCATATATTATTTGTACAATACATAAGAAATTAATAGTATCATTACATTATAATAGAAGTTTTTTAAAGATGTACTTTTTAAAAATAATGTTACAGTAATTTTATTATTCTATAATAAAAACAATAATAATAATAATATTATTAATAATGTACTAATAATATTATAATAATAGAATAAATAAATTATATATATATTTATTTTTAATATTTCATAAATTATTAATATTCATATATTGTTTTAAATTTCCTATTATATTAATTATATGCATTAAAATAATATAAAGTATATCATATGAATATGATTATTATAATAGAATTATAATTATAATATATAATATATTGTTACTATTCTATAATAATATTTATTATACAATTAGTTTAATTCATTTTTATTATATTATAATGTGTTGATAATTCGATATATCGTGTTGAAAATAATTTTGTAGTAGGTATATTATACAAATTATATATATATATATATATATATATATATATATATATATATTTTATATTTGTTCTGTAATAATACACATATTTTATTTTATTAAAAGGGAAATTATAAAAAGGAAGAAGATAAAAAATAATTAACTTAACATTTTATATTACACATGACATTGTAATGTAAGGTAATAAAATATATTTATTATATATATTATAAAATTAAAAATATAAAAATAAATGTTATTAATTGCAATTATATTTATTTATATTTTTTTATATTATATAATATAATTAAATTTTAAATATATCAATATAAGATTAATAATATAATATATTTATTATATAATATATTCCATTATATACTATTTTATATAATAAATTTAAAAAATATATGTTTCAAGTTGTTCCTAAATAGTGTATAATAAATAAATATGTATATATACTGACAATATATATTTATATAAAATTTTTATTAAAAAAAAAAAAATATAATTTACAATCTTGGAACTAAAAAAAATATAAATTAATTGATTTAATAACCACATATGAATAAACAAAAAAAAATTATAGGGAAAAAAATATATAATGTTATAAAAATTTCATAATAAAAATATCCTTGTATTAGAAATCCAAAATTAACAAAACATTAAATTGAATTTAATATCAAGAAGCCATATATTTATTGATTTAATAATTTTGTGTATTGGGCTTTTTTATTCATTTTCTTTTTTCGTCGATAACGTAAAATTAAATATATGATTATCATAACCAAAACTATAATCAATATGGCAATGACAGAGTAAGCAATTGCCATGTACGAATATGTACTTGTAGCTGTTACGTCAACAAGTTGAGTCCTTTGAACAGTTGTTATTGTAGAAGCAGTAGTTTGAGTACCTTCTCTTACAGCTGGACTAAACCAATTTTCCGCTTCAGATAAGGCATTGCGCACGCGATCCATAGTATTACTAGATAATTCAGACGTTCTTTCAGTTGAAACCACGGCAGCCTTGACAGCTTCAACAAGACCAGCGATAGAATTGTAATTTGATGCATTAATAAAATTTAACCATTCAACATTCAATAAACTATTAAAAACTGTAATCTTTATTTGCTCAATTGCTGCTTGGATACCTGCCTTTATACCCTCCTGAGTAGCGAATTCAATAGCCGTAGCCGTTGCAGCGACTTTCCAACCATAGGTACCCAATGCCCCGAATATTCCAACACCTGCTGCGACACCTCCTAACCCACACCCACACCTAAGACAACCCTTTTCCACTTTTTCTGATAATGATTTTTCGACTTTATCTTTTAAAATAATATTTTGTATATCTCTATCACACTGTTCTTTACATTTTTGTCTGTTTTTGTTCACACGTTCATTGTATTCTTCAAAACGTTGTGATGTCTGTCGATCAAAATCGTTCATTATTTCTTTCATATCTGGGTCATCATCATAGATGTATGTATATAGTTCACATTCGCATAATGATCTATATGATTTTGTTGGTTCTCTGTTTTTTATATGGGGTGTGTTGTGATGGTTCATTTCGATATTTACCTATAAAAAATGATAATATATATGTGTTATATTTAGATGTAGTTTATTTTATATATATTATAATTATGTATATTTTGAATATAAATTTAAGTTATATAAATATATATATAGTTATAATTATAATATATATATTAGGTTAACACATATATATATATATATATATACACTTTATATATAATCATATATATTTATATTATATTATTATAAAAATGCTTATTATATGCATACCTTCGATGATGATAATAACAATCTATGTAATAGAAGAGAAAATAATAATATGTTATAGCAGTGGACTTTCATTTTTATTGTTATTATTATATTATTTTATGATTATACATATAATTAATTTAAAATATAATACCTTATTTTATTTTGTAAATAAATTAAATATGTTTAAACTAAAATATTTATATAGGCTTATAATATAATACACAATTATTTTCCATTTATATAAATATATATTTTTTTACTGGATCCATATTTGCCTTTTTATTTAGAACACAGAAAAAATAAAATAATTAATTAAATTTAAAAAAAATAATATAATAAAACATTTCAATAATATTTATATTTTTGAATTTGTATTGCTAATGAAATATAGCCTTACGTCATATCATAAATGGTAATAATAATTTTTTTTCTTTTTTACTTTTTTATTTTTATTTTTATACATGTTAATAACAAATAAAATTGTAGTTACAAAAAAACATGTTTATATTTCTATTTAAAATTATATGAGAATGTGTACAGAAATATTTGTAAAAGATGTAAAATACATATATTAGAACTTATTATAACATATATGCAGGTAATAGATATTCCAACAGACACCTTGTATCATTACTATTATATAAAAAATTTAAATATAAGCATTTTCGATAATAATATATGATATGAAAAAAAAATTTAAATAATAATAAAAAAATAATTTCATTTGGTTATTTTTATAATTTTTTTTTTTTTTTTTTTTTGGTTCTAATATTTGTTGTACCTTTACGTTTCTCTCTAATTTATCTACATTATTACTAAGAATAATATTATTACTTTTATTTTAAACAAATATATTACAAAGTATTTATAAAAATTATTTATTATTAAAATACTAAATCATTTAAATATATATATATATATATATTTAATATTGTTAGAAAACAAAAACTAATAAAAACATTAAGAAACAGAGAAAATATACTAACTATTACATACTACATTGTATTTTTTTCTTTATTGTTTATGTTATTAAAATATATTCTTTTCATAATATATATTATTATATATATATATTAAATCACGTCATATACTATTTTACAATTTAACATGTATTAATTGTATTATTACTTGTTCTAAAACTATAATTCAAAATATGTTTTTTTTTTATAATTATAGTATATTAATTGATATTATAATAAATGACATTATATATTAAACAAGTAACACGATAATATATATATATATACTATAAAAATACAAGGAATGTTTTATTTCTGTTTTATACATAATTAGTATATTTAAAAAGAAAAATTCTTAATAGTAAAAAAATGAAATTATTTCCCATAATGACGATGATATTATGTATGCGAAGAAAAAAAAACAATAATAATAAACATAAAAATAAACAAAACAAAACATACCAAAAGTTACAGAAAAGGAAAACATTGAAAGAACAAATTTGAAGAAATATAGAAAAGGAACAGATAATAATGAAAAAGAAGCAAAATAAAATGGATCTTCTCGTTCCATTAAATATTTAGAAATGCAAAGAAAAACTTTATAATAATTTTTATGTAAAAGGAGAAATATATTTTCCTAATTTATCAGATAAATCTAATGATAAATCTTGTGAATGTGCAAATAAGAAGAAAATATACAACCATTTATCTTCATGAAATAAAGTACATGATAATTATTTAGATAATTTAAAAACAGTTTGTGCAGAAGTTCTTGGCACTTGTACACTTTCGTCTGTAGTTACAGGGAGTTATGGTGCTTCTTCTACTGCTACTGCAGTCAAAACCTTCCTTACAATTTCTTATACTACAATTGCAACCTAACTGTAGAAACTTTTTATTGGTGTAAATTTGTTTTCTAAAACTGCCATAGGAAATGCTACCGCTTCTATAAGTAGTTTTCTTTTTAAAGGTAGTGCACTTATTGCATCTACTGCTAGTGGAGTTTTTTTGACTTTTGGTATGGTAATTATCGCACTTTTTGCAATAACTATTATAGTAATACTTTTATATATATGATTACGCAAAAGAAGAAAAAATTCATGGAAACATGAATGGAAGAAACATTTATATACCTAATGTATTTTTTATAATATACAGAATTTTACTTGTCAATTGCATATAAATTATATTTTATAATATATTCTTTTTATATATAATATAATATTATTTGTATAATATTTTCTTTAAAATATAAAATTATACGGGACAATTATTTTTTACATAATATATTTTTACTAATTTAAAAAAATATATAATTCATATGTCAACATTTTATTTACATTAATTTTTAATTCTTTTAAATCTATTGAATTTTATATTCTAATATATATTTTAAAAATATTTATTCCATTTTTATATTAAAAAAAACATTTACCTATTAATCATATTCTTAGTAATTACCACGTATTTATATATCATAGGAATGTTTTAAATATATTTTATAATATCTAAATTAAATTAAAACTTATCATATTTAAAACAGTAACATTTTTCATTTTTTTAATATTATATCTAATAAAATTCCATTTTATATTATTTTTATTTTAACGTGAATTAAACAAAAATTTAGACAATAACTTCATACTTGAAAAAAAGAAAATTCAATAGTGCATAAAAAAATATATGTTCTACCAAAATATATGCTAACATATTTTTAAAAAAACATATGATAAAATAAATTAAGAATTATTCTTATTTCACAAACAAATAAAATTTAATACAATATTTTAATGTTAATCATATATGTAATAATTGAAAAAGAAATTGTACATTTTATTTTTATTATATACTTGTTACATAAAACATATATTTTAAAATACATAAATATATTTTTCACACATCATTAGTTATGAAACAAAATAATAAAAATGACCCCCAATATATGTTATTTATATTATATATATATAATAATTTTCAATTTATGCAAAACGTTAAAATATATCAATAGAAATTAAAAAAAAAAATTATATACACATATATTTCACATACATAAAACTATATATCTATATACAAAAACCTCCATACATATAAACAATTTTTTTTTTTTTTTTTTTTTTTTTTGATAAAAAAAATCCAAAATAATATCTACCCGGTACAATCTTTTTCATGTTATTAATATACCACAAAAAGATTATGACATACCTCATAAAACATCTACAAATAGGTATATCCCATACAGAAGTGATCGATATAAAGGAAGAACATATATTTACATAGAAGAAGAAGAAATGGAGGATTACAATTATGTTGGTGATATATCTTCATCTGATATTACATCTTCATCAGAAAGCGAGTATGAAGAATTCGATATTAATGATATATATCCATATAAATCACCAAAATATAAAACTTTGATTGAAATGGTACTAAATCCTAGTAGCAAAACATATGATATGAAGGATACTCATATAGATCATATTGAGGACATTAGTGACACAACCACGAATAAACTTACAGATAATGAATGGAATAAACTTAAAAAGAATTTTATTACACAATATTTAAATCATACATAACCCTACGTACCATTAAATAATGAGTTATCAGATGATAATATGTATATACAACCTAATATTTTATGTTTTGATAATTATGATGAAAAACCTTTTATTACAACAATTCAAGATAGATTTTTTGATAGTGGTCGTGAAGAGGTTACTTATAATATTGACTGGAATGTTCCGGAAAAATATTAATAGGACTACTAATATCATGGACAACCCAAAATATGTTTCAAATAATATATATACTGGAATATACTTAATTAATTATTCGATAAGTCGTAACTATAATGTTGATATACATGATGAGATGCTCAAACGAAAAGAATACGAATTATTTCGAATAAATCATACAAAAAATACAACATTTAATCGTGTTACCAAACAAACACATACTAATCCTATAACGAACTAACTAAATCTATTTCATAAATGGCTAGATAGAAATAGAGATATGTGTGAAAAGTGGAATGATCAGCAACGATAGTACAAATTGAATGATGAATGGCATAAAGAAAAACAAAAATAATATATCAATTGATAAATTCAGAATTATTAATAATACATATAAATTATTAAATAAAAATATTTTTATACAATTTATTACTCATCCTTAATTATACATATAAGATGAATGTCAATTTACCTCATGAAGGAAATCGTAATATAGTTTCTATTGGAAATTCATATTCCTATTTCATGGATTCAATAGAAAATATTATTAATGATATTAAAAAATTTATTATGATAATAACCCCAATTATGATATAATACGTGAATATATGGAACCACATGTAAATTCCAATTTCAAGGAAACAATTAAAACATCTGTTATAGTTAAAGAAAAAAAAAAAAAAAAAAAAAAAAAAAGAATATCAAATTTAGGAAATATATAGTATATATATTAATTTTTCCTCAGTTCAAAACAAAATACTTATTTAAATTCGTTTTAAAAAATTATAAAATTTGTTATTTTTTAAATATATTTTTTGAACAAATTATTTTCATCTCTTCTTTTTTTTTTTTTTTTTTTAATTAAATATGTTAAAAAGGTATAGGAAAATATAATAAATTACAAAAAAAATAATATATATATATATATATATAAAATAGTTTCAATTTTTTATTTATATTAATTCTAATATTTTTTTGAATAATAAATAAACAAATTAATTATATAGTGTGTTTTATATAATATATAATTGTCACATATAATTTTCATAAAGACCAATTATGATTTCATAAAATAAAATTAATACATTAATTAAAAAAAAAAAAAAAAAATTTAAGATAAAGAAATTTCATTATAGTAAAAAAATAATTTACATTTTCTACATATTATATATATATATATATATATATATATATATATATATATATATATATATATATATATATATGTATATTTAATAAAATATATTTATACATAAACATCATATATTTATTTCCATTAATCTATATAAATGGTGTGCATTTGTTTTCTTATTTTATATTTATTGGTATATAATTTAGTACCAAAAAAAAAAAAATATAAATAATAATAATAATAAAAAATTAATATATAAATTTTATTTGTTTAAATATATGTCACATAAAAATTATATATAATATATATAGATTTTTTTTTTTCTATTTATTATTTATTTTTTCTTTCATTTTAGTCTTTTAGCAATCTAATCAATAATAAAAAAAAAACATTCAGATGCAAAATCGTCTTGTTAATTTTAAAAGGAATCTCTTCGAAACAATCATTTTTAAGTTATATAAGCTAATAAGAAATATGCTAAATTAAAATAAAAAAAAATATAATTAATATTATAGAAAAGATGTAAAATACTCTTTTTTTAAATATTCAATGATTAAAATATTATTATAACATGCTTAATAAGTAAGAATATAAACAATAACTTTACTTTTATTTTCAAAATATCCTTGGTGATCTTATAAATATCTATTCTATTTAAATTAACATATATATATATATATATATATTATATGTACTGATTCTTTACACAAAAAATTAAATAAATTTACACACTAAAAATTACATATACGTAGGGATTATTATTTATTTAAAAAACTAACATAAATAAGGTCATACTCTAAATTGTAATCATATATTTTATTATATATATAACTATATTTTCATAATAATAAAATATATACATATAATGTTATATTGTTCTTATAAGATCTAGTCACATGAATCTATTTATATTATGGGTATAAATAGTTTTAAAATAACACTTTTTTTACCTTCTAAAAATATTGTATAATAATCTTTATTATTATTTTTTTTTTTTTCATTATTAAATATATTTTGAAATGATATGAATATATATATATATATCATACATTTACGAAATAAATTAAATGAACACAATAAATAAAAAGAAAAAAAATAAAACGAATTTTAATATAAAATTGACAATTTAATATTAAAAATATTATTACAACATTGAATAATAAATACATAAATAATGCACATATATAGATTAATAAAATATGTATTAAAACAATATTATGTGACAATATTTAAAGCATTAAAATACAAAATAATAACAGTATATTAATAATTATGCATATAATAATAATAGGGAAAAATTAATAATTATTGTTTTTCATAATATATATATATATAATGTTGTATTTATATATAAGAAAAAATTTAAACACATTTTAATAATTTCTTAAAAATTAAAAAATATTCTTACGATATAAAAATAAATTCATACATAAATTAAAAGTAGTATAACTAAATTTATAATATAATATGAACATATAAATATGTATATATATCTTATTTTGTTTTAAATAATTATTGATTTTATAAAATATAAATTCATCAAAATATACTTTTTATATTACAGTAATTTCATTTGACGTAATAAATATATATTAACTCAGAATGCTAGTAATATAGAAAAAAAAGGTAATTGTAAATAAAATATAGGTACATATATATACATAAAATAGGTTTAATAAATATTAATTATTATTTTTTATCTAATTAATAAAATAACTAAAAATAAAAATAAAAATCCAGTTCTATCATATAAAAACTCTTATTTTATATTATTTAATTATTAATTGTGTATTTGATTACTATAAAAACACATTTTATATACCATTAATATAATCATAGAAAAATATTGATAATAAGTATCTATCTATTGTAAATTTTCCAATTTTACTATTATAAATATTATTTTAATTATATATATATAGAGAGAACAACAAATAGCTATTTAAATTGAACATTTCAATTGAACATTATATAAAACTAATATTATATTAAAATTTACAAAAATGTAAAACTAGTTAATTTATATTTTCCTATTATTCTTTTTTTATTTTATTTTTTTTTTTTTTAAATTAAATAATTATATAAGTAATTGATATATTTTAATAATATTATATTGTACTGCTATAATAAAATTTTCATTTTGAATGAATAATAATTTAAAAGAAAAAAAGCATAAGCATAGAACAATATAATAAAAGCAAAAATCGGAACATTATCATATATAGTATATATATATAATCATTAATTGATTAACATATTATATAATTACGTATACCAAAATGAATATATTAAAATTATATATTAATATATCGGTGTTATTATTTTTTATTATATCCAAATATAATCCTCATAATGTAACCATTCATTTCTAAAAATATATATATATATATATATATATATATATATATATATTGACACATATAAATATAAATGTATTTATATATATATATATATATATATATATATATATATATATTATATTTAAAAAAACATAAATCTAATTGATATGTTAAATAAATATGAATAAAGTAGTTATAATTTCCATATTTTTTTTCTTCTTTTTTCAGGATCATAATAACAAATCTATTAATAGTTATAATAAAATAAATTCATCATCAACTTATACACACAGTAGAATACTAAAACAATTGGAATTTATTACATTGGAAGAGAAGACAGTCAATGCATTACAAGAAATGTTAGATAGTGTTGAAGAAGACCCAAGTGAAAAAAAATGCAATAGGCTTCTTGCAAAATTAAAAATAAGAAATGAATATCATAAACATAGAAAACCTCATAATTATTATGCACGAAAAAATAAAAAGAAAGAACAAAAAAGACAACATTTAAAAAAAAATAAAGGTAAATTAAATCGTCTACAACAATTAGAAGAAAAACTATTCACTCATGCTGATCTTTTAAGAAGCGCAATTTTTGAAAGAACATCAAGGGTACCTGATGGAATATTTTATACTTAAATAAATAATAAGAATTAGTAATTATATTTTTTTTATTTCTTTTTTTTTCTTCCCATAACACTAATAAAAAAAAGAATATATTTTTTAGGTACTACAATAACATTTGAGTCTTTATTGTTTTGCACATATTATATAATATATTATATATTTATATTAAAAATAATATAGTCTTTCTACTCAATATAATATTGTAAAGATTTATAGTTCAGATAAAATTGATAAAAATTTTTATGTACAACATATTATGTTATCTTTTTTTTTTTTTTTTTTAAGTTTCATAAACCATACCACATTATACATACATATTTTTTTATAATAAATGGTATTACAAGAATTAATATATAATTTAAAATACATAGAACACTCTCTACATAAATGTATTTTATGTTTTTCGTAACACAATCGTTTTTTTTTTTTTTTTCTTGTGCATTTTTATTAATACTTTTTTATATATATGTATTTAAATAAAAACATTGTAAAATTTGTTATTATATATATATGCAATATATATTTTTTTTTCAAACATTATACTATGTTTTAATTGTATTTTAAAGATTTAAATACAGTCTAATATTATATTGTCATTTATATATAACATATATAGGTAATATGTATAATTCAAAAAAATTATTTTAATACTAAATAAAAAAAACATAAAATAAATTATTTATTTTTAATTCTTTTCATTTTTACCAAAATAAAAAAATTAATAAATTAAATTTTATGTAAAAATATTAATTAATTTATTGGTTTGTATATTATAAATATGTCTCATTTTAAACTTCACAAGCATTTCTTTTACATGTACATAATATTTTTAATAAACCAAAAACAATGACTATGTCATTAATATATGAAAAATTTAGAATATTCGGCTTTATATTATTTCATATTTTAAATTAAAATAGTGATAATCAATATTTTTAATTCTGTACAATTAAAAATATATATATATATATATATATATATATATATATATATATATAATATTAATTAATAAAGGTAACACATATAATAAATAATATTTAAAAAATAATCAAACAAAAAAATAAATTATTTCAAAACAGACTTAGTATTATATTCCATTACATATTTTTACACATAATTATATAATTATATATTATAATTTCTTTTCTTTTTTTTTTTTTTTATAATTAAATATATACACTATATATTCATACTACAGTATATTATAGTTATTTTCATAATATTGTTTAAAATATCAAACTATATAGTTACACAATTTATGTACACAGATATAATTTTAATTATATAACTATAATAAAAATATGTAATACATATATAAAAATATATTAATAGAGATGTAATATCATAAAAAAAAAAAAAAAAAAAAAAAAAAAAATTTATACACATAAAAAAATCAAATAAACAAATACAATTCTTTTAAACATATTAATAAGACTAATAAATTATTCAAGAGAAATAATAATAAAATAATTAAAAATAAATAAAATATTTTTTTTTTTTTTTTTTTTTTTTCGCGTATCTTGTTTTTTCTATAAATTCTTATTATATTTATTTATTAAAAAAAAAAATATATAAACAAAAAAATATATTAATAAAAGAACTACACATTTAGCTTTTTAGATTTTTAATTAATTAATATATATTGAATAATCACACAAAAAAAAAAAAAAAAAAAAATCTCTTTCATTAAAGTTGCTTATTTTGTTTTTTTCCTCAAATGTTTTTTTTTTTTTTTATCAACATTAGCTGAATTCATTTTATTTATTTCATTTTCATTCTGGTATAATTCCTTAAGCTCTTCTCTTGTATATATCAATCTTTTAAGAATCACATTTTCATCGTTACTTAATTTTTCATCATCATATGGATATGAATTTGTTTTCAATAAAACACGCCTTTCGTAGGACATATCATACATATCTGATAAGGACCTATAAGATCCATTACTTATTTTTATTTGGTTTACATTTTTAACATCATTACAAAATATTTTAGAGGAAATCTAAAAATTACAAAAATATTATAAAATTTATTCAACATATATATTTGGAAATTTTACATATAAAAATTAATTATTATTTTAAAAACATACATATATATATATATATATATTTATTTATTTATTTGTTAAAATTTTTTACCTTATTGTAATAGTGTAAATATATAATGAATATGAAAAAATTAAAAATATTAATATTCATTTTATTTGTTAAATTTAAAATTTATTAAAATAATTTTATTAATATTTATAATTTTTTTATATACATCATTATTGTGTATAGTTCTAATATATTTAACATATATTGTATAAATTATTAATTGGAAATTTTAATAATAAAATATAATGAAATAAAAAAAAAAAAAAAAAATTAATACACCTTAAGATTAATGTTATATTCACATTAATAATAAATATAATATATATATATATATATATATATTTTTTTTTTCATATATTAATTTATATATTTAATAGTTAATATTAAATATATATGTTTTAAAAATATCATACTATATAATTATATAAAAAATATATTATATAAATTGTTTTAATGGTTCTAAAAAATTAATAACACTCATTTATAGTAAAATTGAAATAGGTTTATTATATAATATTATACAATTTTAATCTATTTTCCAATATATATGTTAAAAGATTTAAGGATACAATATATATATATATATATGAACAATTAATTCTAAAAATTATCAATTAGAGAATAGGAAAATTATTTAAAAAAAAAAAAAAAAAAAAAAAAAAAAAAAAAAAAAACATTATATAAATGTTAAATATATATATCTATTTATAAATATATATATATTTTAAAATTCATTCATAACAATGATATAATTATAGATTTAATATAAAAGAAAAAAAAAAATTAAAATATTCTATTCATATTCATAATTTTTAATATGCTTGAATATAAAATATTTAATGTTCAACATAAATATTATTATAATTAATTATAAATATGAAAACAAATAAAGTGAAATAAAGTTAAATCATAAAATATAAAACATATCTTATAATAATTTTATTATTATTATTATTTTCCCTTTTTTCTTAACACATGGATAATATTATATATATATATATATATATATATATATAGAACTTATTATAAAATACCATAATTCATAAATCCTAATTTAATGAAATATTTGTAAACTTGTAGAATGTAAAAATAAAAGAAAAACATTTGAATATTTCCTTATCCTACTAAAAGTTTAAAATAAAATAATTCCTATAAATCATATTTATTATTAGATTTTATAATATATTGTAATAAATTATATAAGAAATTAGGAAAAAGAAAATATAAAAGAAAATACCATATACATATAATGTATAATAAGAATAAAAAAAAAAATACATATATATGTTATACAACTAAAACAAACTTAGTTTTTTCTACATGATTGTGTATATATACACAGTCATATAACTTTTTTGCTACATATAAAGATTACATAGAAATTAAAAGAATAAATATATTAATTGTAATTCTAATAAAACACATAATAATCATTTAGATTTTAAAAAGAAAAATATATGTTTTAAATATTTTCACCCTTAAAATATATAAGTAAAATTGTGTTTTATAAAATAAAGTAATATATATATATATATATATATAATAAATATAAATGAAAAATAATATAACAAAAAAAAAATACATATAATATAATATAGAAATAAATAATAATTATAAAAATAATGAAATAACAGAGAAAATGGAATTAAGCATATTAATAAATTAAAAAAGAAAATATAATATATATAGGAAAATATATATGAAAAAAACGAAATAAATAAAAATATATAAATAACTATAAAATGTAACTAATATATTATTTTTAATTTTTTTTTTTTTTTTTTCAATTTAAATTATTATCGTAATAAAATTTTGTAGATATACAATTAAATATTTAAGATATAAATTCTAAATTATAAAAAAAATTTATAACATATAAAATAAAAATATATTTTTTTTTTTTTTACAACCATATATATATATATATATATTTTTTTTTTTTTCTTACTATGTGTTTTTTATTTATAATTTTTTTTTTTATATGCTACTATAAAGCAACATTATAAGACACACACACACATATATATATATATAATATTGTTATTTTTTCTGTTTTTTTCTTATATATTTATAATTCTGATAATAAACATTTGTAACACAATAAAACTTATAATCTTATTAATTCTTTCCTTTTTTAATTTTTTTTTTTTTTTATATTCACATATTCTAATTATTTCAAAAAAAAAAATTTTCACTTTTTTATATTTAAACAATTTTCGTTTAAATTCTTTCTATATTAATCATATGAAATTGTTTAATCCATTTTATTTTTTTTAAATTGTTATGTCCTCAATTTTTTTTTTTATTTTCTTTTCCAGATTTGTCCTTTGTATTTTCAGTTCCTGCTTTTTTATTTTCAGTTCCTGCTTTTTTATTTTCAGTTCCTGCTTTTTTATTTTCAGTTCCTGCTTTTTCTTTTTCATTTCCTGCTTTTTTATTTGAACTTCCTGCTTTTTTATTTTCACCTCCTACTTTTGTATTTTTACTTCCTACTTTTTTATTTGCACCTCTTACTTTTTTATTTGCACCTCTTACTTTTTTATTTTCACCTCTTACTTTTGTATTTGCACCTCCTACTTTTGTATTTTCATTTTCTTCTTCATTTATCTGATTTTCAGTTAACATTTCAGGATTCTTTTTAGGTATTTTTTGTATTCTATTTTGTGCATTTCTGTAAGCAATAGCGTCATAAGATGCTTCTAAAGCTTCAATATATGGTTCTACGGA
Source organism: Plasmodium falciparum 3D7 (assembly GCF_000002765.6). Lineage (NCBI taxonomy): Eukaryota > Apicomplexa > Aconoidasida > Haemosporida > Plasmodiidae > Plasmodium > Plasmodium falciparum. Next base: position 1,313,716 of record NC_004326.2, on the reverse strand, counting down.
TAATTCAGCGATTCTTTCAGCTTCTTCTTCAGCCATTCTTTCCACTAAATATTCAATATGTTTATCAACATCTTCGTCAGCATTGTCTCCATATCCTACTTTATAAATGTAATCAATTACGTGTGGTGCAGAATTTGATGGATAGTAATTTGGTCGTCTATATACTTGAGGATTTGTACTTTGCCCATAAGTTCTTAAAGATATTTCATTATTAGGATTTGATTTTCTTCTATTTCTTAATTTTTTTTTCTTGGGTAACTTAGATACTTCGGTAGGTAACTGAAGTATTACATTACATTCTTCTTGAACATCTAAAAGTGATTTTCTCCATAAAAATCTATTTGCTGTTACCAAAACTTTATATTGATTTTTATCTAAAACATTTTTCTTTATACATTTACTTAACATTTTATTCAAGCCATTTTCAATAATATCTGCACCTAAATCTATACGTTCATAACACTTATCAAATTTCTTCTTATTATAATTATTAATGACAGTATTATTAATTGGGAATTCCTCTTGATATTTACGTAACACATTTTTTAAACCTAAAAATCGTTTCTTCTCTTTGTCCATTACTTCATTCCATATATATTTCATAGAATCTATAATATTTTCATCATATAAATCCAGATTATCTATTTTTTTATCCAATATATAATCAATATCTTGAACAGAAACACCCATATATACACTAGTATAAGGTACTTTATTATGATCATTCCATAAGTCGTGCTCCTTTAAATCTTTAATTACTTTATTAGCATATTTCATTACATCATATTCACTTCCATCAGAATAAGTTTGTGAACTAGATGCAATAAACATATCAGGATAAACTCCTTGAACATTAGGATTATAATAAATAAACCTTTCACACAATTTCCTTGAGTACCTATTACTGAATTGTACTTCGTAATTAAAATTTCTCTCCCTCATACAAACATTCTAAAACCAAAAAAAAAAATATACATTAATATAAATAAATATATAAATATAAATAAATAAATATATATATATATATATTCTTTAAAATTTCATTTACCAAAATTACTATATATAAAATTCCAGCAATTATCATAACAATAGGCTTGCTTAATAATGATTTAAAACAACTTTTAGCATTTTTATTTTTATTTTTCTCTTCTCCAAAATTATAATTCCCAGAGTTATCTATTTTTAAATAATTCATATCAAATATTGAATTATTTTTAATCGAATATAATGAATTAGTAAACCTCATTTTTACAAAACATGTAAATTTAATAATTGATTATATATGTTAGACTATTTCTATAATACTTATTTTAACGTTTTTTTTTTTTTTTCCCATAAATATAAAGTTATGTAAAAATTATTATTTACATATAATAATAATAGCGCTACAATTATATATATATATATATATATATATATATATATGTATATAAAATAATAAAATATATATATATAAATTTATATCATATATATATATAAATATATATTATATATATAATATTTTCTTGGGAAATATGTAAAATCAATAAAGAATTATATTTATATATTTGAATAATTAAGAAGGACTTTTTCTTTAATTTATTTTTATCTTTTTTCTTTTATTTTCCTTAAAGGAGAAATATAATAAAAAAAAAAAAAAAACATTACAAATAATAAGAAATATTATATTCATATAAAAATTTCCCTATAAAAGAATTTATTACAGAAAATTATTCATAAACATCTCCATAATATACATAAATATATATATAATTTAAGAATTAAATATATGAAATAAAATTATATATATTTTTTATATATTTATATATTTTATGATCCTTCAACAAGAATATATTTATTAAGAAGACATAACTTATAATAGGAAAAATATTTTTTTATAAATTATTTTTAGATAATACACTTAATAATATATCAAAATACAATTAAAAAAATAAAACAATTTATATATATATATAATATTTTTCTATTACATTAATTTTTTTTTTTTTTTCTTTTCATTTATTCTTGCAATTATACACATAAAATAAAATAATAAGAATTTAAGTATTGTATCTAATAATATATTATAACAGCATTTATGATTCTTAAGAATATTTATTAATTTTATTATTTATAAATATATAAAAAAAAAAAACAATTAACAAAAACATAATGTATTATATTATATAATATATATATATATATATATATATATATATATATTGTATATAATTAAGATTCCTTAATTCTTCTTTTTATTTAATATATTATTTTTTTTTTTTTGTATTAAAAGAAAAAAAAAATGATTCTTATAATTTGCATTTTTTTAGATTAAAATATTATATTTATATTAAAATTCTTTTTTATTTATATAATTATTTCATTTTATAAATTTTCTTAATAACATTATTATAACCTTTTAAATATGACATCAATTATTCCCTTTTAATAAATATTAGGAAATGATAATAATATAATATAATTAATACAATAATATGTTAATTCAAATATATAAAAAACAATGTCCTTGCAGAAAAATGGAAGAAAAAAATAATAATAATTAATTAAATAAATAAATAAATAAAACACATGTTTTTTTTTTTTTTTTTTTTTTTTTTTTCCTCTTTCTTTTTTAATGTTTCACAAATTTCATTAAGAAATAAGAAAAAAAATATACTTATGTATATCATCTGAATATAATATAATTATAAGATATATTAATGTTTTATAATACTATTAAGCAAATTTCATTATAAAAGTCTTTAACATAAAATAGAAAATATTTATCTAATATATATATATATTACTTATATTTATTTTTCTATTATTTATTATTATTTTTTATATATACTAATTTATAAATTATATTTATACACATCTATATTTTCTATTAATAAAAATGTAGTCACATTTATATTAAAGCACTTTTATCATTATATGAAGTTATTATCCATAATGCCTTGACATTTTTTAATTAACTAATAAATTTTTTATAAGACTTTTAAATGTTTGATATAATATATGCATATCATAATATATATATGTGTATAAATGTACATTATTATTACTATAATTTAAAATATAATAAAAACTAATGAATTTATAAAAAGGCTTCATATAATAAAATGAAATAGAATCATAAAAATATTTTATTATCCATATATTATACAATAAAGAAATTTTTTATAAAATTTCTTTTTTATAATAATGTTTTCCCTTATATATCATTTATTATATAAAATTCATATATTATATGTTTTCATTTAATAAAAAGAACAATTATTTTTAAAAATAATAATATAAGTATTATATTATGATATTCGGATGTTTTCATATATACATGTTCTAAAAAAATAATTTCTATATTAATGTTTCCTTTAAATAATAAAGAAATATAGAAATATTACATATATATATATATATATATATATATATATAATATTATTTTATATATTAAAAATAAATTTATTTTCTTATACAAAATTTTTTAATTATATTTTTTTTTCTTTTCTTTATAGAAGTTATATATATATATATATATATAAACGTAAATAACATATAACGGTAAGAATTCACAGAAAAAAAAAAAAATAAATAAATAAAATAAAATAATACAAAATAAAATAAAATAATACAAAATAAAATAAAATAAATAATTATAAAAAATTTTTACACATACATTAGACTATTTTTATTGGTTATATATATATATATATATATATATATATAAATTATTAATTTATTAAAGTTTTAAAAGAATTTGTATTATTATTTTTTTTTTTTTTGAATGACCCTATTTATTGATTGTTAGAGACTTCATCATTATGTTCTTCATCGTCATTATCTTCACCATTTTCATCTTCTTGCTCATCAGAATCGTCTTGTGAATCATTACCTAGCTCATAAAAGTTGACAGTTTTCTCGGTTAATTTAAATCGTTTTGCAACCTCACTAAATCTTTCATTTACCTCTTGAAATTCCTTTTCAACTTGATTTTCAGCTAATTTTTCAACTTTAGATTCCATTTCTTTTACGTATAATCCATATTGTTCATTATGTGTTTCATCGAGGTGTTGATCCTTATCATGAGATAAACTGTTTGGTCTGTCAGACATATTTTCTTCATTATTATCAATACTTTCGTTTTCTTCGTCGTTGGTTTCTATTGAACTACTTTGAAAAGTTGACATTTCTTCAACTAAAGGAGGGTATGATTTACCAAATACATCTGGTGGTGAATAATCATCGGTTATAGCATATTTTTCTAACAATGTTTTCAAAGTTGGGTAGGTATTTTCATGCGTAGAATAGTTTTTTAAAAATTTTCCATTTTTAAAATGATCATCATAATTAACGTTTGATAAATCTATACCTCTATTTACTATTTTTTTTTTTTCATTATATACATCCTTAAAAGGTTTACCCATATAAACTTTACAAGCTTTTGTCATATCATCAGCTAATTTTCTCCATAATAATCTGCATGCAGATATTAAGGTTATAAATTCGTTCTTGTCTAAATGTTCGTTTTCAAGCCAAAAATTAAATATATCTTCTAATAAAACTTTAGCATTGTCTTCAGTTTCCTTTACTTTTTTTATACAATCATCCCATTGCTTGCCTGCATACTCATGTGGTACTTTATTTTTTCTTCTTAGGAATTCAAGATACATATATAAGTCATAAATGATTTGATTGTATTTCTTTTTTTCATTTTCAAAAGTTTCTTTCCAAAAATTCATCATTTTTTCTCTATTGTCATCAAGTTCACATAATTTAAATAGTTCTTTATTCATAATATTATCCATTTCGTGTTTTCCATTCTTAATATCACATTTATCATGTAAATTTAAATGGAATCTTGTCCACATGTCATCACTTAATAAATCCTTAAATACATCATGGTTCTGTTCAAATACATTTCCATCTTCAGTTTCAAAAGCGTTCTTCAAAAGCATTTGTACCTTTAATCGATCAACCATATTTGATTCACTTATAGAATCACAACATTTTGATTTTACGTATTTCATGTCAACATTTAGTGGTTTTTTTTCGCATAAGTTTCTTGAACAGATATTGCTAAATGGAACTGCCCTATTGTCATTGTTATTAGAAACAAGTACATTCTAAATAATAAAATTATATATATATATATATATATATATATATATGTGTATATTATTATTATACATATATAAAAATATTACTACATTAATATATTAAATATATCAACATATTTTTTCTAAAATAAAAACTTACCAATAAAATCACATATAAAATTCCAAGTAAAGGTATCATAGCTTTCCTAGAAAATAATGAATTTAATAATAAGTTAGTCCTTTTTTCCTTTTTTGTCTGTTCTTCTTCAAAAGAGTATATTCTACAACCTTTAGCATTTACATCATTATTATCCATATTTCCTCTAGGAGAAATATAAATTGATCCATTAAAGATTCTCATTATTAATTAATTATATATATATATATATAAATTTTATAAAGTATTCTTAAAAAAAAATAATGTTTTCGAATATAAAATTAGCAAATATTTTAAATAATAATATATATAATATGCATATATATATATTATATATATATGTATATTATATATATATATATATAGAATAATACTTATTCTCAAAAAAAAAATATATATATAAAAAAAAATAATAAATAATACTTTTAAAATAAAAAAATAATAATAATAATAATGCACAAAACAGAAACTAAAATATAATAAATTATTTCAAGATTAATATATACACGATATTTTTCTAGATATATCTTTTTCTATGAATTTAATTTTAATTATTTTTTTTTTTTTAATTAGATTAATCTTTGAAACGGATTTTGATAAAGTTTACATATAAATAAAAAAAAATATATATATAAAATAATAATAATAATAATAATAATACAATAGGATTTATATCTTTCCTACAGAAAAAAAAAAAATTAGAGTTATAATAAAAATATTACATTTATGTAATGATATAAATATATTGTTTTATTTAAATATTACTATATATAACAACGAAATAAGAAAATTTTTAATTGATATAATTATATATTTTCATATTTTACAATAATCTAAAAAGAAAAAATATAAAATAAACATATACAAAAAACTTATTAAATTTTATTTCATAACTTAAAAAAAATATATATTTATATATAGTATATAAAATAATTGAACAATAATAATAATTAAATACACTTAATATTCCTATTATTTTTCATGTTTCTCCTTTTTTCACTTATGTATGCATTCTATTTTTTTTCTATTACAAAATTAAAGAAAATATATATATATATATATATATATTTTGCAGGGCGAATTCAGAATTTTTTTTTTTTTAATATATTATTTTAATATATACCACGTATAGAACAAAATTTTTTTATTACATTTTTTTTCCCTTTATGTATAAAATATATCTTTTTAGAGACTTCTCCTTTTATTATTATTTTTTTTTAAATTTAATTAAGAATCATAAGATATATATATATATATATATATATATATTTGTAAATTTACAAATGTCCTTTAATTTTTATTTATTATTTATAATTAAGAAATAAACTGTGATTTTTTCCTAATTTAAAAAATAAAATTTTATTTTGAGTGTATTTATTTTATTTTACAACAAAAAAATAAATAAATAAATAAATAAATAAAATATAAATAAAAGTGTATTAAAAAAGTTAAAATAGGTACATATCATATGATAATATTAATTCTTAAGAAAATAATATTAATAACTAATTAATAAATTAATTAAGGCACATGTACAAAATATTTTTTATAATAAAATATATAAAAGAAAATTTTTTTATATTATATTTATATATTTAATTATTACTAATATATGATCATATTGTATTAAAAGAAGGGGGGAAATATATTATTAGGAAAATAAATATATATTCATAAAAATAAATCATATATTATTTTTATATAAATTTTTTTTTTTTTTTACCTTTTATATTTAATTAGAAAATGATATTATACATAAAAAAAAAATAAATAAATAAATAAATAAATATAAATAAAAAATTAATTAGAATGTATATATATATATATATATATATATATTATATTAAGAAGTATTTTAAAATAAATTGCTTAAACTAATAAAAAATTGTTATTATAATTTTTTTTTTTTTTAATTTATATTTAAAGAAATAATAATATTATATACAATTTACATACATACATATGTATGTATGTATTGTATATATATATAATATAATAATATAATAAAAAAATATAAAAATATAAAAATTATAATACACAGAATGTTAAAAAAAAAAAAAAAAAAAAAAAGAGAATATGTAATCAATAAAGAATAATGAAATTTGAAAAATACAAAAGTATAATATTTGTTATGAACGTAAAAATATGGATGAAATGTATTTTAAAAAGAATGCATTTGAAAAATGTCTTAGTATTATATATAAAATAATATATAATTAAATATATATATATATATATATATATATATATATTTTTTTTTTTTTTTCACAGTACAATCTAAAGTATAATAATAATATTTTTAATATTATTAAATTTTTTTTTTTTTTTTTTTCCCTTTCTTTATAATCACTATATATTAATCATTAATCTCGAGGCTTTTTATAAGAGATAAATTAATATCATATTTTGTAACATCTTCATAATAACTGTATATATAGTACAATTATTATAATATTTATTAAAAAAAACATATATATACATAACATATAGAATTGTTATATATATTGTTGTATTGAAATTCTTTCATTATATATAATGTTTACTTCAAAATGTTTTTTTAAATGCACATTAAAAAGGGGGGAAAAAAAAAAAATTAATCCTTTTAATAATTAATATTTAATTTTATTTTTATTTTCTCTGTTTTACTTTGATAGATATTTGAATAAAGTAATATCTTTTATTTTATAATAAAGAGGTAATTTAAAAAAATTAATTATTATATGTCTAAAAATTATATAATATATTAAAAACAAAAAGTAAAAAAAATGGTATTTTATTTGTAGGGTATTGCATAATTTTTACGAAAATAATATAAAATTAAAAAATTGATATAATCATAATAGCTTTTATTTATAAAAATTAAAAATATATATATATATATATATATATTATATAAATCTTGTCATTGTTATAAATCTTATTTTTTTTAATAATTTTTCTTTCATATGATTAATTTTATAATTTTATTATTAAAAATTCGGATATATAATAAAAGAAAAGGAGAAAAATGCATTAAAAAAAAAATACGCTAATTTATTTTTATGTAAGATATAATATTTAAGTGTATTTTAATATAATTTCTTTAATTTCAAGAGAATAAATAAATAACATATAATTTTTAATTATATTTATATTATATTTATAATAACTGTGTATTTTAATAATGTTTATGTTAATATACTTTAAAATATTTTTATAATTAAAATTATATATTCAATTTTTCTATGCAAAATATACAATTTTAAAAATAATGAAATATATGCAATATTATATAAATAAAAAAAAATACGTGTGTTATTTTTATGATACATTATAAAACATATTGTTGATTAATAATATTATTTTGTTTATTTATTTTATTATTATTTTTTTATTTTTTTCATTATATTTATTTTTTTAATTTAATTTTTTTTTTTTTTTATTTATTTATATGTTTTACAGGAAATAAATAAGATATTATTTATTTAAAAAAAATATATATATATATAATATACATTAACATATTTTTATTTTATTTTATTTTATTGTTTTTTTTTTTTTTTTTCTTTTTGTTTTTTGTTTGTTGTAGTTTAATACATTGTAATATAATTATTATTCTTTATTTATAAATTCATATTAATTTAAGAATACATTTTTGTATTAGGTAATATATGTATGAAAAATTAAAAAATAAAAGTATTTTTCTTTTTTTTTTTGAATTGACAATTTTCTGTTTCGGTTATTTTTCTTTTATTTAAAAAGATTATATATATGTAGACATTCATTTTTTTGTTATTTCTATTTGTTATTTTGTTAAGCATATATTATTATATTATTAACACGTTTTTTTTTTTTTTTTTTTTTATTATTTTGATTTCTTTTAAAATGAAAAAATAATCATATTAAAACTGAAGAACAAAAAAAAAAAAAAATAATAAATAAATAATTAAACTTGAAGACACGGATATGTAACAATATGATAATCTGTACATTTTTAAAGGGCAATTTTTTTTCCCTCATATGTGTGTTATTATTTGTAAGATCTGAAAAAAAGGATTGAAAATAGTCATGTTTTTTTTGTTTTTTTTTTTTTTTTTATTGCTATGTGTATTAATATACAAATTTAAATTAATTTTAAAATATATGTATTTGAGCTAAAGATAAGAATGCATATATATATATATATATATATATATATTTTTTTTTTTTTTTCTTAATAGACGGTGATGATACATAAAAAAAAGAGCGGTTGTCAATATGAAATACATAAAATACATAATAGAATGTTATCTAATGTAATTGAAGGTTTTAGAAACACTTTTTCTAACCATGAGAAAAAAAACAAAATGAAAGCACATTCATGTAGGACATTAAATTGTACAGAACAAGGAATTAAACCTCATAATTTAAGAAGAGCTGCCAAGGAATATACTCCTGATGAAATACGAAATATTATGTGTACCTTTGATAAAACTGTAAGTAAAAATGTTATGTATGATACATATTACAAATTACATGATTATCAAAGGAAAAAATTTCTTCGTATGGTAGATGAAATTTGGGAATTTACAATTACATTTGCAAAAGAAAATAAAATATCCGAAAATTATAGATCCAAATATTTTTGGGAATGTAATAATATCCTTCAATCCAATTTAACAAAAATGGATAATGATGATAAAGGCAATTTTGATAAATTTTTAGAATCTCAGCCCGACCCATGTCCAACCCAAGAATTTGTTACATTCATGGATAATAAGATAAAGTTATGGGATGAATTTATGCCAAAAAAGAAAAATGATTTGATGCTTATTTTGAAGGAAAGGTTACAAAGGTATTAATATATATATATATATATTAATAAAACAAAATTAAAAAAATGGCCATAAATATAATAAATGAAAAATAAAATATGAAAATAGCAAATATATATATATATATATATATATATATATATATATATAATATTTTACATTATACTATATATACATATATTTATATTTCATAAACTTTCAAAAAAAATTAAATTTGTTGTATTTTCAATTATTTGTTTTATAAAAATTTTCTTGTTTAAATTTTAATAAATAATAGTGTGTTTGTTCATATTTATAATTATTTCATTTATTATATATATATATATATATATATTTTTTTTTTTTGTTTTCCTTATTTTATTCGTATTTACTTTTTTTAAATTCAATAATTATTTTATTGTTTATATTTGTATTAATAATGTTTACAATTCTCACCTTTTACTTTTTTCAATAATACATAAAATATATATGATATATGTATGCTTTTTTTTTTTTTTTTTTTTTTTTTTTTTAAAGGTCAGATAATTTATAAAGATATTAAAGAATTTTTTCTTTTTTGTTTTTTTTTTTAAAGGAAAGATTATATTATAAATCCTTAAATATATATATATATGCAAATTTTATTGTATATATGAAGTATATCCTTATATAATTTCTATATTTTCTTTTTTTAAAATTTTTCCTTCCTTGCACTTAATAGTTTTAAATATAAAAACATCACTACATTCATATAATAATTTATATTAAAGATGAATTGTAATTTATGGAAAATATATAATGAAAAGAAAAAAAAAATACAATAATAATAAGATTAATAATAATAATAATAATAATAAACTATATAAATATATACACATATTATATATATATATATATATTAATTTTCTCTTTTAAGCTACATAACGTATTTGTTGTTTTATTTTTTTTTTTTTACGGAGTGTTACTAAAAAGAATATTATAAGAAATTTAGGATGTCTTTAAATATTGCCTAAATTTACAAAATAATAAGTTTTTTATAATTACATATTATATAATAATTTTTTTTTGCATATTTCAATAATTTAAAATTTTTTCTTTTCGTATTTTCTTCTTATTGTATAATATTAAAAATTTAATATATTCTCAGAACACAAAATTTTCATTTACTTAAAAAGACATAAAAAAGTTCTTTTGCTTTCTTTTAATATTATGTAATTGTTTCTTTTTTATTATTAAAGAAAAAAAAAAAAAAAAAAAATAATGAATACACATGTACAAAAATTTTTCTTACTCACCATATACAAATTTGACATGCAACATTATATATAAAAATGTTTCTTTTTTCTTTTTCAGTAAATACAAAATAATATATAATTTCAATATATTTTTTATATCAAATTAATAAAAAAAGAAAAAGGAAAAAAAAAAATTTTTTAAATGCAAAAAAATTAAATAAATAAAAAGAGGAAATTAATTTTATGCATATTTTCATTTTATGTTATCTATGTGTTATACACATAATATATATATATATAAACATATATATATATATAGCGGACTTACATAAATAAAAACAAAATGAATGTTTATACATATATACATATATATATATATATATATATATATATATATGTTTATGGTATATATAATTCTTGATCGTCCTTTTTCTTCGTCCTCGGTTTCTTTAGAAAAACTAAATGTATATATATATATAAATATATATATTAAGACAAATATGTATTGTACGAACGCTTTTTAATTATTTTAATTTTCATACATATATATAATATATACTATATATAATCAAATAAATATATATATTAAAAAAAAAAAAAATTAATAATAGAAAATATTAATATATGAAAAAGAAATTAATCTAATTGGCTTAAATGTAACTTATTGCACATAAATATTTTCCTGTTATAAATATATTTAATTATTTATTGTTCTTTTTTGGGTTCTTCGGTTTTGACTTCGTCTTTCTTGGTTTCAACAGCTGATTCCTCGGTAACATCGGCTTCTTCAACATCTGAATCTAAATCGTCAACGTTATTTTTGCAGGCTTTTGATGATTTTCTGCTTGCGTATAAAGCAGTACCTATTATTCCACCTACTAAAACGGCTAAACCTGTGGCAATAGAGGATATTAAAAGTAATTTTTCGTTTTTCTTTTTCTTTTGGAGTTCTTCATCGATTTTATCTAAGGATGCATTTTTGCTGTCATCTGATGTGCTTGATGGGCTTGAAGATGAGGAAGCTGGGGATGATGAGGATGAAGATGAAGATGCAGATGGTGATGATGATGATGAAGAAGAAGAAGAAGATGGTGAAGATGATGATGATGATGGTGAATGTGATGATGAGTTTCCTACAACGGAATTGTTATTGTGTACGGAACCCATATCTAATTGATCACCAAGGCATCTGTTAAAATATTTAAGGGCAATGAAAAAGGCGAAAAAAGAAAATACTTTGGAGAATCTCATTTTGAATTATAATTAAATTAAGAAAAATTAAAATAAATTAAATTAAAATAAAATAAGAATTATTTTATAATTAAGAAGCTTTTTATATTAATTTTTTTTAAATAATTTTTTTTTTATATATATAACGATAAGTTAAAAATTTTATAAAAAAAAAATTTTTATTTTAAAATTTATTTTACATAATATAATATATATTATATATATTGTATATATATATATATATATATATATAATATTTTTTTTTTTTTAGTAGTTATATATACTAATATTTTATTTTTATTTATCAAATTAAAAAAGGAAAAATTTAATGTTTTAATTTTTTTTATTATTATTATTATTATCAGGTATATTATATTTTAAATAAGTAAATATATAATTATAAATTTGCTATATATATATATATATATATATATATATATAATAACATATTATATATGTTTTTCTTTTTCATATGAAATTATTATATAATATATACATTTTTTTTACTATTATATTTTATAAAACCTTATTAATACCTTGTATATTTTATATAATTTTATATGATATATATATATTATTAAATATTTTATATCAGATATATATATTGTACATTTATATATAAATCATATGTATATAGTATATTTATATGTTACTTGGGTTTTTTTATAATATTATATATATATAATTATATATAAATATATAATATATATAATTATATAAATTTATTTTTATAGGGAATTCACATATAATTACTTGTAAGTTCATTTTGTGCTTTTATATAGTATTAATATTAAATTTAAATTATTATGCTCTTTTAAGGATTCAATTATTATATAGTGTGCATGCAATATTAATAAAACCGTAACGACACACCATATATATGTATATTTTTTATATTTTTTTTATGAGGAACCATTAATATATAAAAAAAAATAAATTTTTTTTTGAAGCCAAGAAAAAAAAATTGCTTTAAAGTAATATAATATATAGAATATAAAAAAAATTGAACAAAATTTAAATCCTGAGTAAGGTTTTTTTTTTTTTATATAAAAATAATATTATTATATATATTTATATATTGTATATAAATATATTTTCTTATATTTATTTTAAATAAATATATATATATATATATATGTAATATTTAGTATTATTTTAAAAAAAAGAAAAAAAAAAAGAAAACTACCTTATAATATATTTAATATTGTTAAAAAAATATAATTTTTTATTAATATTTATATTAATTTTTTTTTTTTTTTTTTTTTTGGTATAAAAAAATAATAAAAAGTATTTTTATTATAAATAATATTTATATGGCTTTTATTAAAAATATTATAATGCATGCAAAATATTGTTATAATATTTATATTATTATATATAAAATATATTATAAAATATATATGATAATTCCAAATTTTTAAAAATCCTAATATAATATTGAAATAATATTATTATTATACAAGAGTATATACTGTTCAGTATATTTTATTTTTATAATTTTTTTTTAATCCTTTAAATTAATAAATTATTTTTTATAAAGAAAATATGAAAATTATATATATTTTGTTTTTATATTTAATACATAAAGGGGAAGGATTTTTTTTGAAATATAAATATGTTTGTAATATTTTTATTTAATTGGTTACCAAAGCAAAGAATGACATAAATAAATAAATATATTATCAAGGACGTTTAGAAATTTTAAGAGCATAATGGTAATTCTAGAATGTAAAATTTAATTTTAATCCAATAGGTTCCGTATTTTTAATATATATATATATATATATATATATATATTAATAAAATTCCTTATGTCTATAATATATATATATATATATATATATATATATATATATTTATATATGGTTCATACAAGAATGAAAAATAGACTTATTAAATTTAAAGACATATATTTTATTTATTTTCACAAATTTTCCTTCAACCTAGATGTAATGTATTTTGAATATATTTAAATATTTATGTATATGATAGTTGTATATTATATAGATTTTTTTTTATTTTTATAAATATTCTTTGGAAATTAAATATATTGGAAATGTTCTCTTAAATTTTAATATAATTTTTCTGTTTTTCTCAAATTATTGACCAAGAAAAAAAAAAAAAAATAGGTATAGGTTTTTGTTTATCTTATTTTAAAAATTGAATTTATATTTTAATTTCTTTTTATTAATATTTATATTGCTAGATATTATAATGATCATTCATTATATACAATTGTTTTCCCATATAAAGTTATAACATAAAAAATACACATTTATTATATATATATATATATATATATATATATATATATTTTTGTCTATACCATTTTTTCAAATATCTTATTAGTTCCTTAAATACAATATATTACTTTATATATTTAAAAAACAAAATAAATAAATGAACTTCATTCTTTAAAAATTTCTTGTTTACATTTTTATATAATAAATTATATATTATATCATTTTCCTGCACACATAAATTTATATAATATATATACCTGAATATAACCAATTATAATGTATATAATTATAATATATATATATATATATATATACAATATTTCGCTATTAAAATATTATAATACAAAAAAATTACATTTAAATTTTATTTTACTATTCCATGTTACGTATCACGGTGTATTATATATATAAATGTATAAATTATAATTTATTTAATATATATTGTTATCACATAATAATAACAATCTTTTCTTTTAAAAGAAAATTATAAAATATTAAAAATAACATATATATAAATATATATATAATTTTATTATTATGATGAATCCATTTTAATTATAAAACTTCTTTATTAAAAATGACATTAAAATTTGTTAAAGTACTTAATAAAAATTTTTCATATGTTTTTATATAAAACAATTTAAGAACTATTTATTTTATATTAATTTCATTTTGCAATTTTTAAGAGACCTTAAAATTTCTTATGATTTAAAGAGTTTTAAAATACATAGAAATGGAAATATACATAAATATTTATATAGTACAAGGATTATTAAAAATATGGGTACATATTATTGTTATATATTAAAATGAAGCAAATTATTTTATACATTATACATATTCAAAAGAATTAAAAATAAGAGAATGGGAAGTTATATTTCTTTTTACTTAAATTTTACATTTTTATACAATTTAATCTTTATAAAAAAATTATTTTTATAATAAAAAAGATAAGAACGTATAAAAATATATAATATCGCGATATTCATAATTATTATATATTTTTATATAATTATAATATAAATTTTGCCTTACGCAAAACATTGAATTTAATATGTGTACAAAGTAAATTTTTATTATAATATATTTTATTATTATATTAGTTTTATAGCGGTTCCTTAAAAAAATATTATGTAGTCACTTGCTTTTCATTTATTGTGAAATATAATATTATATATAAAAATATAATATTACAATTTTTTTTTTTGAAAAAAGGAAAATTTTTTTTGGGAGGGGTGGATTGGAGCAAATTACTTATTCATGTTTATATTCATATTACATTTTAATTAATATTTTTAATAAAAGTTTATAAATTTGTCAATATTATTATATTATAGTATAAATATTGATTTATTAAAAAAATATTGATTTTAATATTTCTAAATTAAAAGAAGTATTTAATATATAATATAATACATAAATTATATATATAAATATGCAGAAATTAAATTACACAATATATTTTATTGTAATATATTAAAAATAAAATTAGTAAAATTAT
>NC_004326.2:1227500-1292500 GCF_000002765.6 Plasmodium falciparum 3D7 | reverse complement strand
CGTTACTAAAGGAATCATAGTTATTTTCTTTTCTTCCGCTTAATTATATGCTTAAATTCGGCGGATTTGCCCTCCTAACATCAAATCAAACACTTTGTTAAAAAGAATAAAAAGAATTCTTTTTTTGTTACTCTAGAAAATGAATGAAAATAAATTTTATTCAGCGAGAAACTTTAACTAAAAATTAATTTTTAGTTTGGAATAAATTCCTATTTCTCTTTTCTTTTATACATATAATATGAAAACATATTTTATATTTAAAAGAAACCTAGAGAGCAAAGTATTATTTTATTTTCTGTAGGAGTACCACTATTCCCCGAAGGGAATTGGTGTAGTTTACATTCAGCATTCTGATGATTCACAGTCACTGCAATTTTCATTGCGTATCGCATTTTGCTGCGGCCTTCATCGCTGTAGGAACCAAGACATCCATCGTTAAGACTGTGCTAATTATATTTATGAATTACAATATATATAATATATATTATATGTATCTTTTCTTCAAAACATAATTAACTAAAAATAATATTATCATATAAATATACAATATATGCAAAATATTGAGAATTCAATATTGTTGATGAAAATCTGGTAAAACATGATAAAAAATATTTTTATTATGTAATACCAAATTTTCGTACAATTTTTATAAATTAGGTAACAATATATAATACATATTATTACTTTTTATAAAAAAAGTACAAAATAAAAAGGATTCATAAGAATTGTATATTTTGAAGAAACCATAAGATCTCTAAAATAATATATAATTCTTATATCCCTTTTATTTTTATTAATCGTTTCATATTAATGATCCTTCCGCAGGTTCACCTACGGAAACCTTGTTACGACTTCTCCTTCCTTTAAAAGATAGGATTTACGGTTTTTCCAGAAAAAAAAGAATATAATTCAATTTTTCTTGTCCAAACAATTCATCATATCTTTCAATCGGTAGGAGCGACGGGCGGTGTGTACAAAGGGCAGGGACGTAGTCAGCACAATCTGATGAATCATGCTTACTAGGCATTCCTCGTTCAAGATTAATAATTGCAATAATCTATCCCCATCACGATATATATTGATAAAGATTACCTACGCCTTTCGGCGGAGGAAAAGTATGCAAAATATAAGCATCAAAGATACAAATATAAGCATATTTTTAAAAACTCGTTATATATATCAGTGTAGCACGCGTGCAGCCTAGTTCATCTAAGGACATCACAGACCTGTTGTTGCCTTAAACTTCCTTGTGTTAGACACACAATGTTCCTCTAAGAAGCTTTTCAATCAAGCAAGTACATTCTTAAAAGAAGAGAGAAATAGAGTAAAAAACAAATTATTAGTAGAACAGGGAAAAGGATATTTTAATAAAAATATCCTAATTTGATTACTGAATAAATGTATAGTTACCTATGTTCAATTTCAAATAAGAATATAGTGTACTCGCCGCTAATTAGCAGGTTAAGATCTCGTTCGTTATCGGAATTAACCAGACAAATCATATTCACGAACTAAAAACGGCCATGCATCACCATCCAAGAAATCAAGAAAGAGCTATTAATCTGTCAATCCTACTCTTGTCTTAAACTAGTGAGTTTCCCCGTGTTGAGTCAAATTAAGCCGCAAGCTCCACGCCTGGTGGTGCCCTTCCGTCAATTCTTTTAACTTTCTCGCTTGCGCGAATACTCGCCCCAGAACCCAAAGACTTTGATTTCTCATAAGGTACTGAAGGAAGCAATCTAAAAGTCACCTCGAAAGATGACTTTTATTTTTAACACTTTCATCCAACACCTAGTCGGCATAGTTTATGGTTAAGATTACGACGGTATCTGATCGTCTTCACTCCCTTAACTTTCGTTCTTGATTAATGGAAGTATTTTAGACAAATGCTTTCGCAGTTGTTCGTCTCCAGAAAATCTAAGAATTTCACCTCTGACATCTGAATACGAATGTCCCCAAGCTACTCCTATTAATCGTAACTAAGCCAAAATAAGAAAAAAGAACAAAAAATTTTAGCTTGTTCAATTTTGTTATTCCATGCTATAGTATTCAAACACAGTAAATGCTTTAACTGTTTGCTTTGAACACTCTAATTTACTCAAAGTAACAAAATCCCCAAAAAAAGCAAAAGCAAAAGTGGGGATTTTAAAAAGAATCTTTGTTATTTAAAGAACATAATAATAGAGGAAGCGTATTAAAGCGAAAAGCTAAAATAGTTCCCCTAGAATAGTTACAATAAAATATCGATTCTTTGAAATTCAACTACGAGCGTTTTAACTGCAACAATTTTAATATACGCTATTGGAGCTGGAATTACCGCGGCTGCTGGCACCAGACTTGCCCTCCAATTGTTACTCTGGGAAGGTTTTAAATTCCCACCATTCCAATTACAAAACCAAAAATTGGCCTTGCATTGTTATTTCTTGTCACTACCTCTCTTCTTTAGAATTGGGTAATTTACGCGCCTGCTGCCTTCCTTAGATGTGGTAGCTATTTCTCAGGCTCCCTCTCCGGAATCGAACTCTAATTCCCCGTTACCCGTCATAGCCATGTTAGGCCAATACCCTAACATCAAAAGCTGATAGGTCAGAAACTCGATTGATACACACTAAATAAAATAAATTTATTACGTGTTACTTCTTTGTTATAATTCCTTAAGTTAATAACTTTTTTCTTATAAGGCCTAACAAATACTTATCCAAAGATAAAAATCAAAGGATAATAAAGCAAGTATTAGCTACAGCTTTTCCGTAGTTATCCTTATAATAAAAATGTCAAGTAGACTATAACTGTTTTAATGAGCCGTTCGCAGTTTCTACATATAAAATATATATATACTTTCACTTGCATGGCTTAATCTTTGAGACAAGCATATGACTACTGGCAAGATCAACCAGGTTACTATATATATTATTTCTTATTCATAAAAAAATTTAGATATATATTATACATAAATCAACAAAATAAAATTAATTTAATTTGTTTTAAATGTATTTTATATATAATATATTTTATGAATATATAAATAATATAAATATTGTTAAAATGTTTTTAAACTTAAAAATAAACAAATAAAATATATGATATATATATTATTTGTTATTTCTCATTTAAATCACATTTGATGTTTTATTAATGTTATTATCTTTAGACACAGAATTATTTTTTTTTTTAAAATATATAATTCTATGAAAAGACATAGAACACCTAATATATTATAATATAATTTATTTATATAAAAAATATTTTATAATTATTATGATGCTTTGTTTTATAATCAAGTTATAAATATATAGTATATAAATTAACAGATTTACATTAAAAAAAATACTTTAATTTAATTATTAATGTATTTTTTTTTACTTAATATAAAACTTTCACCTCATTTGAAGCAAAAATTTTAATAAAATGGTCTATTAAAAAAAAATAGAGAATTTTAAATGTACCAAAAAATTAAAATAATGCTTAAATTTATTTTACTGTTTATATATAATTATATTTTATTTTTAAACTTAGAAAAAAGAAAACATTCTTTTTCCTTCTGAATTTTCCAATATTAGCGAACTTATTTTATTATTACATATTTTTCTTGATATTTATTGATTTAAACTATTTCTTTTTCATAATATTTATTAATATTTAAAAATATATTATCAAAAAAGAAAAAAAAAAAAAGTTTATTTAAAATTATTTAACTTAAATATAATTGTTTTAATATAAAAATAAAAATGTTAAAATAAACTAAGTTCAAAAAGTTTAATAGATATATATATATTCTTAATATATATATAAATAAAAAACTTATTCAAACTTATTTTTAAAATAAATAATTCATAATAAAAAAAAATGTATAAATAAATTTATTTTAATATTAGAATTTTTTTTTCTAACCTTAATTTCTTTTTTAAATTCATATTAAAACTAATTTTTTTTTTTTTTTTTCGAGGGCCCCTCCACCAGTCAATCATGCTCATTTATTTAAATTTTTTTTTTTTTTTTTTGAGATTAATTTTTTTTTTTTTAGTGAGATTTTTCTTTCAGAAATTAAAATATTCATTATAATTAATGTAATATGATCTTAATAGTACTTTATTAATAATAACCTTTAAAAAAAAACTTTCTTTATGCAATTATTGTATATACATTTAAACATACTTTATTTCACTATATAAATGCCTAGTATGGGTTAGATATAATTTTAAAATGGATTCTATTCATATTATAATATATATAATATTATATTATACATAAAATAGGTATATCCCATATTATTTATATGTAATATTATTTTATTATAGATATATAATAATATATAATAATGTTAATAAAACATATAATATTTGCAAATTAAGAAAACGCCTTATTTAGTTTTTTATCTTTTTTAAATTTTTTTTTTTTTTTTCTTTGGTAAATTAATATTATTTAAATTGTATTATAATATATTTTTATTACACAAAAAAAAAAAAAATTAAAAAAAATCAAAAGAAATTAACACATATATTATTTAAATACACATATATATATACAGCAATATATAAATACTTTATAAAAAATAAACCACTAACTGCATGTTTTTTTTTTTTTTTTTTTTTCATTATTTTTAAAAAAATATTTTTTTTTCTTAATAAACACTTAAATATTAAAATGGAAAAATTCCTTTTTTTTAAATAAAGAAAAAAGAAAAAAATTCCTATTTATAATTTATTCATAACAAATTTTAATATATTGTTGTCCATAAAATAAAAATATAATTCTTATATTATTATTTGTCCTTAAATAAAAAAACAAAAAAAAATAAAATAAAATAAATAAAAATGTATTTTATATATTATATATTTAGTAATAATTATTCTTTAAGTGTTCCTTTCTGGAATAAATATTCATATAGGAATATACTCATTTACAATACTACACATTAATATATATATATATATATATATTTTTTTTTTTTATTTTAAAAAGAGCATACACTATTTTTTAGCATATTTCTTTAATATATAGTGCATGTAAATTTTACAATAATTATGTATAAGGTTATCATTCTACACTACCTAAAAAAATCATTAAATAATAAAATACTATTATATAGAAAATAATCTTTTTATATTTATGTGTAATATAATATAGCATGCTTTTTTTTTTTTTTAAATTACATGTATTTTTTTATATTTATATATTTATTTATAAATAATAATAATTATAATATATATATATATATATATGTGTGTGTCGGTGTGCTTTATTTTTTACATAAAACTTTTAATAATGGATATGATTTATAATTCCTTTTTTTTTTTTTTTTTTTTTTTATATTCCGACAAACACACTCTTTATATTTTTTGTTTTCATAACCTTTTATTTTAAACATTTCATATAAGGAAAATTCCAAAAAACAAAATATTTTATTATTCTCTTTTTAATTCGTTAAACCTTTTCTACAAAAATTTTTATGTAAACTACTTTTTATATAAATATTAAATACAAACCAAAAAGAAATTTTTATTTATTCCTTTATAATTTTTCTTATGAATAATTCAAAATAATTAAAAAACTTGTAAATCTTATTAGAACTTATAAAAATACATACCCTACCTTATGGTTATTAATTTTTTTTTTTTTTTTTTTTTATAAAAATCACATCATTTGCTTAAATAGGTTGTAAAATCTTTTCAACTTAAAAATCTTGTAGACTTATAAATTTATTCAGAAATTATAACATAATAGAATGATTAAATATATATATTATATTGTTAAATTTTATATTATATGACATTTACTTTTATTTATATTATTATAGTTTTTTTTTTTTTTCTTTTTTCGTATATTATATAGGAATATATTAACACAATATCATTCCTGATAATACAATATAATATAATATAATATATTATATATATATATATATATATATATATATATATAAGAATAAAAAAAAAAGAAAAATTAAAATAATATAAAATAAAATGGCCCTATAAATATTTATACTAATATGTAATTATTTAAATATAATATATATACATATATATTTTTTTAAATATATTTTACCTTTTGATACGAATAAATAAAAATAAAAAAAAAATAAAATAAAATAAAATAAAATAAAATAAAATATATATATATATAACTGAAAATATATATATATATATATATATATATATATATATATATAATATATATTTTTTTTTTTTTTATTTATTCGTTTAAAAATCATGTAACATAACAAGCTTATATATTCGACAAGATTAATATTTTTACTTATATAAAAAAATAAAATAAAAAAAAATAAAAAAAAAAATAGCGTATTATATATATATATATATATATATATATATGTAAATATCTATATGATAAAAAGAAAAAACAAAACACAAAACGTTTGGTAAAATATCATATTATGAATTATTCAAATGACATATCCTTTTCAGATATACAAAAAAATGAAAAGAAAAAAAAAAAAAGGAAAAAACAAAACTTTTATTCAACATATAACCATGATGAAGAGCAACTAGAGCAAGAGGAAGACGATCTTCAAGATGAACATGAATATTTATATAATAACAAAAATAAAAGTTTCAAAAATGTAAATAATGAAGAATATTTGATGAAACCTGTTAAATTCGTAAGTGCAGGTTTTCTAAATAATAAGAAAAATATAAATAATAATGAAGAATATGAAAATAATGTAATAAATAATTTTAATGATTATTCCTCTGATAATGATTCAGATGATTATGACGAATATGATGTCTTCAAACATTTTGTATTTGATTTTAATTTTCATATAAAAAAGAAAGATGAAGATTTTATTAAAGATAATTTGAAAAAGTATAATCTTACAGAATTAAAAGATAAAGATAAGAATTTCGAGCAATATGGTTTAGGTTTTAAAATATTACGAAAAATGGGATACGAAGATGGTATTGGAAAAAATATGAAAACAAATATTGCACCTATTGAACTTAACAAAAAAGATATAAAAGTTATTGAAGAAAAAGACCATAATAGTACTAAAAATAAAATTTATAATCATATATATGATGATAGTGACCAGTATGATAATATACATAATCATATTCATTCAGATGAAAGTCAGGATTTCAATTTCCATGATGATATAGATAGAAACAATTTATGGATGAAAAAATATAGTTCAAAAAAATATTGGAATTTTAAAAAAATTAAAAATGAAATTATTGCAGATTTAAAATTTAATCAATCAACATATATAGATCATTCTTTAAAATGTCAAAATGAATATTTTAATGAATCAAAAAATATATCAAATCTTCAAATTCTCAAATATAATTTGAATATACATATTCAAAATATAACATTAAATTATTTTACAAATATGAAAAAACAAAAACAATCAGAAAATAAAATCAAAAATTATAGAAATTATGTTAATAAAAACGATCTTTATAAAATTCAATTGTCCATACTTAAAAATATGTTAACATATAAATATCTATTAAATATTCATACCATTTTAATGTATCCCAAATTATTTAACCAAATGACATACAATCAATATATTTTTGCGCTTACAAATTTTAAGGACAATAATGAAAATGAAGATTTATCAAATATTAATAATATGTCAAATGTTATTGATGATACATGCCAAAAAGAATATAATACGAATCAATATAATAATGTAAACATAAAATTAATTAAATTAACAAACAAACCATTTTGTTCCGATACAAATAATGTATTTCCTTTTAAACAAGAATTTGTAAAAAATGATGTTACACAAGAAGATATACAATATAATATTGATGAAAATAATTTTGAACAAAACTTAAATGACCTAATAATTCAGAAATATAATTCCTTGTATGAACATGGATTCTTCCCCATAAAAAAAAAAAAAAAATCCAACCCCCAAAAAGAAACAAACAATACCTTCTCAAATAATAATGATTATACCTATAAAGTCTTAGATAAAATAAACGAAATAAATAATTTAATACAAATAGATAACATTCAAATTCATAAAAAGAATTCAGAATTATCTTTAAGTGATCTTTATACCTTCTTATTTTTCATATATGAAAATTCAAATTTCATGTGCTTAAATACATATGTTTCTAACTTCTTCTTAGAATTTTTGAGAATTTATTTTTATAACAAGATGAAACAAAATGAAACAAATGAACAAGAAATCAAATTAGAAAATAAAAATGAACATGATATTGATACAAATATAAATGTAAATCAAACAGATCAAGAAAATATTATACAACAACAAGTATATTTAAATACAACAAATAACAATATATATTTAAGTGATGACAATAAGGATGAACATTATATGTTTCATCATAATAATAATAATAATAATATTTATAATAATAATATTGTTTCTTATTATACATATAATTTCAACCAAAATGATATAAAATATTTAATACATTTAAAAAAAATTATTCTCATGGGAATTGAACAAAACAAAAAATCTTATTATGAACAATTAGAATACGAATTTGATAATATAATATATTACAATTTAATTTATTCATGTAGACACATAAAAAATTCTACTGATCTTTTTTCTCATCTCAATCTTTTTAAAGATGTTATAAATAAAAAATATTATAAAAAAATATTAATTCATTTTATTCAAAATAATATTATTTTAACAAATTCCATGGACACACAAACATTTCAACTTAATCAACATTTAATACAAGATATACAAAAGAAATTACAAATATTATATGATATAAATAAACAATATGATATTAATGATCTTATTTATAATTATTATGTTAATTATATATTCATATATTTGCAAAAATCTTCTATATCTGAATATTATATACAATTAATTCAAATATCTCTTATGAATAATCAAATATACAAAAAACAAATATTACATTTTATTGTAAAAAAAATTATTCAAGAATTAACAAATATCAACTTTTTGGATGATCAATATTTAATTAATATCAAATCAATATTAATATTATACAATTCTATTGATCTTAATATATTTAATTTTCTTTTCAAAGTTTATTTTCTTTATCCTTTTACAAAATATGTCTGTAACTATTTAAGACAAATAAAACATTTCTCTGAACAAGAAGACCAACCGATAAGCGATACCTCAAAAAATGATATAAACAAAAATAAGGACTTACATAACCAATCTAATAATATAAACAATAATAATATTCATAATAATGATTATTATAATGAAAAACATGAAATAGGAAATACGAAAGAACAAAATATAGACAAAACAAATATAATAATGCTTAAAAAAAAATATATATATGAAATGTTTAAAAATGTCAAATCCATTTTTGAAAACAACATAATGAAAGATGATTCAATTAAAAATATTATGTTTAGTATATTAAATGTTATTAAATCATATTTGGTAGAAGATAAAATTATCACATTCCCTGTAGAAAAAGTACTTGATTTTGATAAAAATAAAATTTCATCAGATGATCAAATTAATTATTACTTTTTATATAAGGACATTAAAATACCCCTTCCATCTTATGCTATACCACAAACAAATAACATATATCAAATAAATTATAAAAAGAAATTACAACACGTTAATACAAATAAAGAAAAATATACCGACTACAAATTCTCCTCAAAAAAATTTCTTCATGTAATGAACAAATTAGATCAACATCGTAATGAATTTAAAAATAAATATCAAAACGAACAAGATGAAGATATTAATGCAAAAATATATTTGCAGAAATATTGTTTACAAAATGATATTCTATTTATTCAAAAATATGATCGTAAAATTAATGGACATCCAGTGTATTCAATAAATAAAATTTCCATATACATTAATAATAATATTATATATATATATGATGAACAAGAATGGAAACCTATATTATTAGCTGATTTGATTAGCAGAATTTCGAAGTAACATAAGTAAATATATGCACAAATATATATATAATTAACCTTATCATATAATAATATTTTTTAATTTTTTAATTTTTTAATTATTTTTATTTTTTTTTTTTTTTCCTTTTTTTTTTAAATATCCATTTTATAAGATAACATATACAGTAAATGTTATTTCTTATAACTTTATAGTATTATAAAATTGAATATTTTAAAAGCACTTTAAATATATATTACAACATATAATATATATATATATATATATATATATATATATAACAAATATGTTCAGTTATCTTAAAAAAAAAAAAATAAATAAATAATAAATAATAAAATACCTTGTCAGGTTCAATTTTTATAAATTGTAATTTCTTATTTCTTCTTCTAAATCCATTATTGTATCATTTGCTGCTTCTACCGAACTAGACATAGTAGAATCATCATTTTTATTTAAATATGCATAATTATATGCATATGTTCCATCTATGTCCATATTATTTTGTGATCTATCATCTTGTTTATTTGTTCTACTTTTCATTTTTTTCTCTTTATTTTTATTATCTCTATTGTTATTATTAAATTCATAGTTTTTATATTTTTTCATATATTTCTTCTTATTTTTATCACCATCGTACGGTTTCTTTTTACTATTATTATACTGTGGAAATTTATTATATGCATTATTACCGTATGGAAATTTCTTCTTATAAAAGCCTTCTTTTGCACCATGCTTTTCTTCTTTATACTCTTTTTTTCTCTTTTTCTTTTTAATGTCCTCATGTTCATTCTTTATATAATTATTTATGTCAGTAACATTTTTTACTTTTTGCCTTTTAAAATTTGCATTGTTAGAATATATATTATTCTCAATTATATTATATTTATTCAAATTTAAAGCACTACCAGATTCATTTGAATATCTATCATCATCTGACGAATAAGATGATGATAAAGACATTAATTCTTTTTGAATAAAATTCTTACTTAATTCCATATCATTATTCCATTTTGTTATTTTAATTATATCATCTACATTTTCTTTTATCACATCTTCTATTTTGCTATTATTTTCTTCATTATAAGAATCAAATAAACATTCATTTCTATCAACACCACATTTAGTATAATCCTTCAAATTTTGTATATACTGAATGAATTCATTCCATTTCTCTTTCTTACTACTAAAAAGATATACATACATGTATATATATATATATATATAATATCAATATTTCATTATATTTTATATTTTCACTTACTCTAATGTACAATTTAAGTTAGGTGCCTCTTTTTTAAACCTATATGTTCTTACTATTGTCATAATGTTTCCACATAAAAAAAACAAAAAAAATTAATATATGCACATTATTTCCATAAATGAATAAACATATATATATATATATATATATTTTATACAAACAATAAAAATTAATAAACTAACAAATATAATATTTTTATAATAATATTATGCATAAATAGTCTATTCAGTCAATAATTCTTATTCGCTAATAAAATAATTAAAAAAATATACAATATAAAATATAAAGAAAAAATAATATAATCAAATAATATATATATGTTATGTATTATATATATATATATCATGAAAATATTATGTGTACTTAATGCACATTCAAAATGATATACTTACAAATTTTTTTACATATATAATATTTATAAATTATTCCATAATTTTTATATTCCTATATAATTTTTCCAAGAGTGAATAATCCTTATATATATATATATATATAATATTTCAAAAATAAAAATAACTTATGTATAGAAATATTCTTTTTTTCCATATAAATTATTAAATAAAATTAAGATATATCATTATGAATTATGTTACATAAGTTTATGTTTATAATAAATAACAATATTTTAACGTCATGTGTATTTTTATAAAAGAAAAAAAAAAAAAAAAAAAAAAAAAAACATAAATCACTACATATAAATATAATATATATATATATATATTTTTATTTTTATTTTTTATTCTTTGTTAAAATGATAAGAAGATTATTCTTACCCTATTTTTCAAAGGATAAAGGGCCCCCAAGAATTCGATGTCAAGTTAATGGGGTAAAAAGAAAACGTTTTTTTAAAATAGTTGTAGCAAATCAAAAAGATAAAAAAAATGGAAAACACATAGAAGTGTTAGGTACATATGTAAATAAAAATAATATTAGAGAAAAGTTGAATAGATATAATATTACTAATCCAAGTAATGATTCTTATTATAATAATATAGAAAATATTAAAGAAATTCGATTACGATTTAATCGGGTCAAATTTTGGCTAGCTGCCAATTGTAACTTTAGTGATCATATGAAATATGTATTAAGTTTATGCAAAATTATACCTCAATATCCAATAAAATATAGTAGAAGATGTTCAGATAAATATTATCACAAATATAATGAAATTATAAATAAACACAAACTTATACAAGCAGATAAAATTAATAATTTCTTAAAAACGGATTTAAATATTCAATATAAAAATGATTTTGAAACTTCAAAAAATGAACCAAATAATAAAGACGAATATATATATACACCGGAAGAACTTACATATCTTAAAAAATTATCAAAAAATAGAATACTTGAATTTGAAGATAAAGATAAAATTAGGAAAATTATTAGATGATATAATAAATATTCTCATTCTTACTTTTACAAACCCCTTTCAAATATTGAAAAATGAAAAAAAAAAAAAAAAAAAATAATCTACTAAAACGCTCTTTTTTAAGTATAAAATATATAAAAATATAATCACGTCATAAAGAATTTACATATATATATAATAAATTTTTTATGTATAAATCCTCAAAATAAATATACTTTTACTATCATTTTGTTATATATAACACAGATCCTATAATATTACAACTATTACAATATGTATACATATATGTTAACATTGAAAATAAGAATACATTATTTAAATATGTTCTTTTTTTTTTTTTTTAAATATATATAATTAACGAATATATTTTTGGTATTCCTTATTTATAGAAAATGCAGAAATATTGTAACCCAACAAAATTTCATATAAGTTTTAATTATGAGAAATACAACACCCATTAGTAACATTTTTTTTATAATTGAATACACATATGTAAGTATAAATACAAATATATTTTTATATACTTTTTTTTTTTTTTTTTTTTTTTGTTCTTTCCTAAGTGTATTTACATATATTTTATCTCTTTAGATCTATTCAATTTGAAGATCCAAATATGTGGAAAATAAATTACACATTATTACTACCCCTATAAATTTGTGCCACATTTTTTAAAACCATAAGAATATATATAAACTATGTTGCATCATAAACATACAAATATATATATATATATATATATATTATCTTTTACATATAGGATTTAAATTCAAATTCACTTTTTTGTTTTTTGAACGGGTTACAGTTTATTCAAAATATGAGAATATACATATTTATATATTTATTTATTTATTCTTATTTTTTTTAATTTTTATAATACTTATTTTTGTATTTTTTTTGTTTCATTTTTTTATTGTATTTTTTTTTTTTTTTTTTTTTTTTTTTTAATGTGTGCATTTTGGTGGGTTACAAGTACTCAAAATGGATTGTTAAATTATTACAACATATAGTTTTGTTCACGAAAAAAAAAAAAAAAAAAAAAAAAGTTAAGTATATATCAAATTTGTATTATATAATATTATATATATATATATATATACAAATATGTGAAATAATAATACATATATATTTATAATTATCATTTAACCATATTTTATTAAAGAACCATATATATAAACTTAATTTTTTCAATTTAATAGCTTAATAATATTTTTATCGTATCATTTATTTATTTTTTTTTTTTTAAATACCAAATGGATTAAATATAATTTTTAGTTCATAATATATATATTAAATATATGAAAATATAAACCATTTAACATATTAAATATATAACCTGTCTTAAAGGATATCACCTTTGAATAATTAAATTGGATACATTAATATATATATATATATATATATATATATATTTATTTATTTATTCATATTTATAATATATATATTAATTTACTTTTTACGATAAAATTCTAAACCTTACTCTTCATATATTTTAATATGAATAATTCAAATGAAGACGATATTTTGAATAAGGAAAATATAACCGACTTTAGATCTATTCAAAATAATTTATATAAAATAAATACACGAAAAGATAATCACCATGAAGTAAATAAAAATAATCAAATGCATTTTTTACATTCATCCAATAATGAGGAATGTGTAAATAATAAAGACAAGAAAAATGATAGGGATACAAATATCCTCTCTTCAAATAGTTCCCATTTATCTAATGTTACCTCTTCGTATCATAGTAATATTATAAACAAATTTATAATAAATGAAAGACAAGCATTAGACAGAAATGAGCAAACATATGATGATACAAATATATATAACCATGATATAAATATAGATAATTATATAAATTTGAACTCAAATAAATTATGTCATAATGTAAACCTAGTAAATAATTCACTTGATAAATTTAATAAAATAGCATTTATGAAAAAGTTAAAAAAAAATAACCCCCTTTACTATAATCAACAAAAAAAGGAACATCATGTTAATTTTATATATAAACAAAATTATTTTTATAAACGCCACGAAAATAAAAAAACGAACCACAATGATATTATTAGCAATAATAATAATCAACAATATGATTTAAATATAAAACATAGTAACAATCATGATGATACTAAAAAGCACAATTTCAATTTCTTACTTTTTGACAAATCAGATCATTACTATAATGAATCTACTATAAATATGAAGAACACAAAAAATATTATGATCAACCCAAATACGAATAACGAATATGATTCCAATTATGAAGAACAAAAATATAATACAAATGATGATAATATATATAGTGATATTTATTCTAACAAAAAAAATCAAGTAGATATAAAATATCAAAATATATCAAAAAAATTTACAGCACCTTACAATAATGTTCAGGATAATACAAAATGTTATTATAAAAAAAAAAAAAAATTAATAAAAAATAATAATAATAATAATAATAATAATAATGACAATAATAATAATAATAATAATGACAATAATAATTATAATTATAATAAATATCCCATAAATAATAATTACAATTATAACACACATAAAAATGATAACCATATAAGTGATCCAAATTTCCAATTTCAAATTTATAACAGAAAAGACAATGAAAATACTCTCCCAACTTATTCTACATCTAATAATTATCAAATGCTCAATATCTTCTCAAGAATTAAAGAGAAAAAAAAAAAGAAAAAGAAGGAATTAAAATATTCATTAGACCAGAAGAATTTACAAATATCGGATATTCAAAATTATATAATAAACAAAAAGTTCCTTAAAACAAATCATATAAAAAAGGAACATCTTAAAAGAAATATATCACAACAAATGAAACAAATGCCATATTCATGTGAAAATAATTTTTATAATTCAAATGAACTTTTTCTTAATATAATTAATGATTGCAAAAGACAGAAGGACAAAAAAAAAATATATATGCAAAAGGTAAAAGTGAACTATGATGAAGCTATAAATAATCTTACCACATACAATAACAACAGTAACAAAACAAACATCACTGATAATAATAGTAATAATAATGATAATAATAATGATAATAATAATAATAATAATAATAATAATAATACTAACTATAGTACAAGTATTTATGTACAAAACGTACAACACTTTAATTATAAAAATGAGGTAATGAAGCAGAAATATAACAATTTATTAAGAAATAAAAACCTTCAAAAAGGTATATACAATAAAAGGAGAGCAAAAATTAAGTTATACGAAAATATTATCGAATTTGAAAAGCAATTCAAAAATGCAAATGACATTAAAAGTGATATTAAAAATGATAATCAAAATGATAGTCAAAAGGATAGTCAAAAGGATAGTCAAAAGGATTGTCAAAATGATAGTCAAAATGATATTCTTCAATATGAAGAAAAATGTAGTTATTACAAAAACAAATATTCTGTTCTTTATAAGGATAATGAAAATTATTCTAATAATCCAATAAATAATATATATACAAAGCATAGCAGTTCTCATTATAATAATGAAATATCTGTTTTATCTTTTAATGAAACTCATAATAACAAAGAAAAATATAAAAAAATCGAAACACAAAGTGGAAAAAAAAATACACATATAATAAAAGAAAATCATAATGAAGAAACACAAGAATCGAATATTCCCATTCATTTTAAAGTGAGAAGAAAAACAACACGAATATTTAAAACGAATTATTTGTCTAGGAAAAAAAAAAAAAAAAAAAAAAAAAAAATTAAATTACACTTATATTCTCTCTCTAAAAATTACATCCAAATAGAAGACGTACAATCTCCCAAAAAACTTACAAATAATAAACACACAAACTCCTATGAACTTCAAATAAATAATAAAAATGAATTCCTTAACTCATTCTTACAATATGACATGCAAGAGGAAAAACAAAATAGGAATTTAGAGAATTTATTCCATTTTAATCATAAATTTAAATCAAATAAAAAAAAAAAAAAAAAATTTAAATATAATATATATGATGACCAAAGCATACATACACAAAAAAAGAAATATATATACATAAATGAAAATGTACATATTGATAATGATAATATGAATCATATAAACTTCTCTCCAAAAAAAAAAAAAAAAAAAAATATATATATATATTTTAATAAACAAGGAAAGCATGGGCATATAAAAAAAGAAGCCACATATCATAAAAAAGAAAAAAGAAAAAAATTAAATAACAACAAAAATACATATCACAAAATTTCTTCTCTTCATATTAATAAAGACATATATTTCTCACAAGACGCAAAAAATAAAAACCACAATAATGATCATGATAAATCTATTAACAATAATAATAATAATAATAATAATAATAACAACGATTTTCATCATGCACATGCTCATGATGATATATTGAAAGAAATTAAAAAACAAGAAAATAATCATTTAATTATCAATACAGTAGACAAGAGTCTATCTCATAAGGAATATAATGAAAAAGAAAATCATCAAGATTTTGAAAAGAAGGAACACCAACACGATAATACATACAATCAAAATATTCAACATAATGAAACACATGAATATGAACAATATAACTACAATGATCAGAAATCTAATAATTCAACAGATAAAAATATAATCATACAGGAAATTAAAATATCAAACGATCAATGTCCAAATTCATATGAATTACAAAACAGTAATGAAAAAAAAAAAAAAGAAAAATCATTATTATGTCCCTTATCAAATAACTTATTAGAATTAAGTGATCTTTTTTCAAATGAAATAGATGAATTATTAATATCTGAAAATGAAAAAAAAACAAATGTTGATATAAGTAATGTTTCCAAAGATAAACCGATCAATGCCCAAAATAATGTAATGACAATCCAATATTCTCACCTACATTTGGAAAAGGATATTATACCATCAATACATATATCAAATACGGACGTTCAAAATGAATATTCTTTTAATATTGAACAGACATATGATATTCAGGATAAACAAGAAGAACACATAAATTATCAAGATGAAATTATAAAACATACTACTGAAAGTATAAATCTATATGCACCTATGGATAAAGACACAAACCATATCTATGAAAACAAAAATGAACATATAAACGAAACAATAAATACAACTTATGATGATCAAAATATTACAGAACAATCTAATCATATTAAGAGAGAAAATGAACATACACCATATAAAAATGACGATCTCGCAAATGTAAATATTATTCCCCATGAAAAAAAATCTTTACATACATGTGATAGTGATGATCATATAATAATTTCCAATAATAAGGATGATGAATTAAATGAATCTACTATAATGGAACAAATTAACATAAAACAAACTGTCGAAGAAAATAAGGTTAATCAAAGTTTATATGATGAAGCAACTTATGAAGAAAATAACAGTATATGCGATATTGAGCAATATACCCATAAAAATGATTTAGATAATAATATAAATATAACCCATGATTATACTTATCAAATTAAACAGGATAATGACAGTGTATATAACACAGACAATATAATATATGATAAAAATATAAACCATATGGAATCAAATAATATTTCTAATAATTATGAAATAATTATTTTAAAATCTGACATAATTAAAGAAAATATAAAATCAAACATTGAATTAGCGGAAAGTTATATTGAAAGGAATAATGTTGGAGAACATTCTCATAATGAAAATAATAATTATTATGACGATCCAACAAATAAAGATCAGAAAAATGAAAAAATAAAAAATTTAGATGATGAAATAAAATTGCATGATGAAAAAGAGATTCAAGATAATATAAGCAGGGAAAATAATATAAGTTGGAAAGAAGAAGAATATTTTGACGATAAAGAAGAGCTTCATCATAAAGAACAAACAACATATTCCGAAAAAAATCAAAAATCGTGCCTCAACAGCGATAATGAAGAAATGCTAAGTCATATAAATCAAAACAATATAACGTATAAGAATAATCTTGAGTTATATAATAAGAAATATACAAATGACAAAAAAAATAAAAAGGATATTAAGAAAATAGTATCATATATAAGAATTAAACATGTTAAAAATCATAACATAATAAAGGAATTTAATTATTTAAGTATTAAAATTAACAAATATAATTTATTTAAACATTTAGATATTAAAGAAGAACGATTAAATTATATTACATCAATATATCATTCATTCGATTATTATAACAAAAGAATAAAGAAAAAAGATCAGGAAAAAATAAATAAAATAAATGATTTAGTTTATCAATACAGTAATGAAACAAAAAATAAAACAAATATTGATAATTATAAAAAAAAATTTGAAGAAAATTTATTAAATATAATAAATTATAATAGACAACAAGAAGAACATGAACAGAATGAAGAAGAATATAATTTGTATAGTTGTGAAAGTAATACGAATATAAATAATAACGAATTTATAGGCAAAAACAAAAAATATAATAATAGTAATAATAATAGTAATAATAATAATCGCAATAGTAGTATCCCTAAATATCACAGATGTAGTAATAATATAAAAGATAATATGCAAAATGAATTAAGTGGCGATAAAAGTTATAACGTGAATTCAGAAAATTCACAGAAAGAAAATATTCTTTTATCTAATGAGAATGACAAAGAAAAATATGTAGAAGAAGATTTGTCTTATAATGATAAAGACAAATTTGTAAATATTAAGGATGATATAAAAAATATAATTCCTTACAATGATTACAATGAAGATGATATAATCAGTTATGAAGATATAAAACGGAATATATGGTTACAAAATATAGACTTTCAAAAAAATATAAATAGGAAAAATAATATTGTTAATTATATCCAATTGGAATCAATGAAATGCATAATTTTATTTTGTTCTTTATACAAAATAAAATATTTCCAAGGAATGCATGATATGATAATAAGTTTGTTTTATTTAAATTTAGAAACCTATGAAATATTTTGTGTTTTTGAAAAAATATTACATTATTATGCTCCCTATTTATATTTACAAAATAATTATATCTACACTATAAATACATTAAATGAAAACAACATAACAAAAAATTCAGCATATAATAATAACATACCTTTAGATATAGGAATATATATATGTAATAAAAATGCTAAATTATTTAGGTTATTATTTCAATTCTTCTTTCCTCATATTAGTTACTATTTTGATACAAACATAGATGAAACGTGGCCAACCTTTTTTTTTGTTAATTTGAATTTTAGTAAATTTAACAATGTATATCGCTTATTATATATATGGATGAAATTAATAGAAATAAAAGATACAACAAATGAAGCGACTTGTGATTTTATACTCTATTTACTTTCTTTCTTTATATATAAAATGAAGGCTATTAAAAATGAAATTTATGAACAATATAAAAACAAAAATTTTATTAAAAATGATAATTATAATTATAATTACAATTCAACGTCATCATTATCATATGAACATTTTAAAAAACAAAATATATGCGAACAAAACAGAATCAAAATAAAACATTATGAAAAGAAAGATCCAATAAAACCACATTTTGTGAAAGATCAAAATGAATATATGATAAACAATAAAAATTTAAACAACAATCAAAATATATATAATTTTGAAAAAATACATGAAATAAATAATATCTCAAATCAGGAATCTATTATTCACACAAGTGAAAAATCACAAGTACAAAATACAAATGAACTTATGGAACATCAAAGTGATCATATGAGAAAACAAAAATGGTCCATATATTGTAAAGAAATGTTCTCATTATTTTTTGAATTCAATTCATCTTTCGATGAACATTTTAAGGATAATTATGAAATGCATATTGATAACATAATAAATAACATAAAAAATATAAAAGATATGATTCCCATGAGTTTTATAAATTTTATCATACATTATAATTCCTTATATCAAATCAATAATCAATTATTACTAACAAATGAAAAATCACACCCATTCCACAAAACATCATATTATACAAACAAACAATTAGATAATAATAATTTATGCTTACATATAACTTTGGCAGATTTATTATTTATACATAATCATCAAAAAAAAAATTATAATTTCGTTTTTATACGATACGTAGAATATAAAATTATCCTATGTAAACTTTTATATATAAATATTAATAATCTTACTATTCAAAATTTTATCGAGTTCAAAAATGTAAACGAATTTTTGAAATGTAAGCAACAAAAAAAATTGAAATCATTATATAATAATGAATTCAAGAATAAATATAATCATAAAAAGAAAATACTCTACATAATATTACAAAATGGAAATAATAAGAGTGAAGAAAAGAAAATACATAACGACATCATACCTATCAATAGTAATAATAATAATAATAATAATGATAACAATTTTATAAATAAACAAAAGGAATATTCATTTAGTAGTAAATTCCTATCATCATTACATAATCATGATAACAGGTTACAAGATTTTATCATACAACTCTTAAAAAATAACATCAAATATATAACCATATTCCAAGAAAGTTCTAGTATCGTTAATATAAAGAATGATAAAAAAACAAACATTTCTTATCAAATTAAAGACCAAAGGAATTTGAAAGAAAATAATTTCTTTTCAGAAATATTTAAAAAGGTTAAAAATAAAATATATGATAATATTATAAAAGATAATAATCAATTTGATGGCGAAAAACAAATCCCCAAAAAAAACGATACATCTAATCAAAATGATGATATAACATATACATTGAAAGATACTAATTTTAATGTTTTTATTAACAAAAAAATATTAAAAAAAAAAATATATACACATCTTATCAACAATAAAAAAAAAAATAATTTAAATTATAAATATAACTTCAAAAATAAAAGAAGAAATGAAAAAATGAAATCTAAATTTTTGATAAATAATTTACAAAGTAAATTAACAAATAAAGCAGTAAGTAAATATAAAAGTAACAAAAAAATGCATATTTCAATAAATAAACAACATAATAAAATTAATTCAACAAAAATGAAATCTATTATTAATTCCACACAACAAATACAACTTAAAAGTTTTAAAAATAATTATAATTTAAATATAAAAAATAATGTTATATTTAAAAAAAATTATAATAGAGAAAAATTAAATATCATACAAAACAAATCTAATACATTATCACTTCATAAAGAAAATTTATTATATGAACAAAATCAAAAAAATAACGAACAAAATATTCACAACAACACTATATATAATAATACAATTTTAAAAAAAAATACTACTAACATGTATAAAACAACAGACACACAATATCTTAAAACTAATATAAAATTACTCAAAGATACAAATGATATTCATATAAACAAATATCAAATTGATAAATATATTCGTGAAAATGAAAAATTCAATAATGATAAAAAATACAACTTTTTAGACTTACATCAAAATTTTATTAATGATATATTATTAGATCATTTCTCACAAAATAAAAAATTATGTAATCCTTATGAAACAGAAAAAAAATATATTAATAAATGCACTCCAAATATCGTTAACATGCTCATTTCGAAAAATAAAATAAGCTAAAAAAATATGTAGGCAAAATATTATCAAGACTGAAAAAATATCATATAAATAAAAATATACATATATATATATATATATATATTTACTTATTCATTTATTCATTTTATTTATGCATTCTTTTTAATTATATCCTACAACCTATAAACGACAAAGTTTGTTTATTAATTGTGTGTAGAATATTCCATCATATATTTCCTTATAATTATCATTCTCAATGATTTTTTAAAAAATAAATCTATAATTCTCTTTATAACGAATCTTTTATTAATTATACACTGAATGTTATAAAAAAAAAAAAAAAAAAAATCATTACACATAACCTTCTTATTTTATATATAGACATAACGTCATAATGTTTTAATGTTATTATTTCATATTATATAAAAATATATTATATATTTTTTAATCATGTATGTTTTTGGTTAATTTTTACATAAAGAAAAAATAAATATATATTAAGTATATATAAACTTTTTTTAAAATATCTATTAGAGATATAAAAACAAAAAATTTAAGACAAATGATAAAAATAAGCATAATGAATAAAAAATTAAATAAATACATAAACATATATATATATATATATATATATATATATATATATATATATAATTAAAATACCAAAAAAAAAAAAAAAAAAAAAAAAAAATTATAAATTAATTTACATATATAATACTGATTAATAAACGTATTATGTTTAAACAATATGCATTTATATTAAAATAAAAAAAAATATGTAGATAAATATATATACATATATATATATATATATATATATATATATTATCCTTATGTCATTTGTGTTTTCATCTATATATTTTTATAAAATCATTCGTTCTAAATATTTGTTAAAAAACCCACCTTTTGAATTGTACAAATTTAAATATAGATATGGTTGAAAAAATGAATGAAAAAAGAAACCACTGACATGCATAATTAAAATGCGTAGATTCGTCCGCATAAAATTTAACATAATCCTTTTTCTTTTTATGTATGAAATGTTCATCATATCTAAAAGGTCTGCTTTTATATGGAATATCTGATAAATATACATCATCTAAGTTATTAACATAATTCTTATCTTTTTGTATTACATTACTTTTCGCTTTTGTTAAGCGTTTTATCCTTTCTTGTGTTTCTCTATCAACTTGGTTTATATCAATGTTATTTATATTAACATTATCTAAATCAATATAATTAGTTTTGTCTGGGCTATTACTTTCTTCACCCACATTATTATTATTATTGTACTTTTGTATATCACTAAGATAATCTTCATGAAATATAATGTCATACACATTCGCAATAAAATAGCTTGTTCCCTCAAATTTTGATATATTAGTATGATTACAAATTTCTTCAATATTATAATAATAAAAATAGGACTCCTTTTTGCTACTTTTATTAGAGAAATTTTTTATTTTTTTAAAAGAACATTCATATAATTCTCCTGGATCTAATACTGCTCTTATTGTCACAATTTTAGGAATTTCATTAATTTTCTCTTCTAATATATCATTTGATACTAATCCTCTATTAACTAATATACAATTACCGTTTTTTAAAAATAATGGACATATAACATAAAAATATTTTTGCTTACTATCCTTTTCATATATTTTTGGACCTACATACACTTCATTTGTTGTATCCAATACACCTGTTATTTCGACCTTACGATATTTGTATTTCTCAATAACAAGTTTTTTTAATTCATCATTTGTTATAATCTCATTTCTTTTAAAAAATTTTCTATATAATTTCATTACAATATTTTCATTTCTTATTTTAAGTAACCATTCATATATATTATCAATATTATTCAAATCTACCGTAACATATTCAATACTATTTTTATATTCTTCTTTCTCCTTTCTTTTTATATTGTCATATAAATTATTTCTATTTTTACTCAAATAATCATCTGTATCAACACATATATTTTCCATTCCCTTAAAATTCATTCGACTTACTGAATCACTCGTTTCAATATAATTT
The DNA here is from genome assembly GCF_000002765.6 of Plasmodium falciparum 3D7. NCBI lineage: Eukaryota > Apicomplexa > Aconoidasida > Haemosporida > Plasmodiidae > Plasmodium > Plasmodium falciparum. The sequence continues at coordinate 1,268,389 of NC_004326.2, read as the reverse complement.
TTATACATACCTATAAGGTTAAAATAAGGTATCCAATTTTCATAATTCGATAATACATTAACATATATATTTCTTAATATATTATACCCACTTACTAATTTGTTTTCATATTTTAACAAATTTCTACTTAATTGTGTATACTCATCTTTCAATGTTTTATAATCATTCACCCATGGAAAATTTGTACCATTTAAATTTATTATTTCATCATTTAAATTATTTGAAATGTAATTAATTAGAAATTTTTTTTTTTTCATCTTCTTATATTGCCATATACCCATAGTAAAAAAAAAAGAACAAATAAATGTAGAATAATAAAAAAAAAAAGTTCTTTCCTTTTTTCTTAAACCAAATTTACTATTACGCACACATCTAAAAATAGGTGATGTTACTTTATCATTTATATTAACAATACGAATTATGGTACTATTTTCACATTCAATGGGTAAATAATATTGTCCTTCACTTTTTCTAATTATTTTTATTTCTTCTTCATTAGCTTTATAAAATTTCTGACTTGCATATTTAGATTTTCTTAAAATAATTTCTTTTTCCTCATTAGAAGTTAAATACTTATTATTTATTTCATTCTCTACATTTTTTAATTCTTCATTTAATAAATCGATATGAAATTTATTTAAAATAACACTTTTCTTAAAACCACTTGCAAATAACTTTTTTCCACTTTTTTTTTTTTTTTTTTTTATATTGTTACCGTTTTCTTTCTTCCAAAAGATTACCATGTTCTTATCTTTTAATTTTCTCAATCTCATATTACTATTTATACGTCCTACATTTTTATCACCGACTATAAATTTTCTATTCATATATGTGCTTTTATTTATGTTATAATTATTTGTGAAAGATGAGGGGATACATTTTACATCAATTTTACAAAAATGGACGGTTGAAAAAAAATTAATTTTATTCAACATAAAAATTATTTCCTTTGCCTTAAGATCATACTTAAATAAGGGCATTATTTATAAGGCATAACCCAGACAACAAAAAAGGATAAAAAAAAAAAAAAAATATAAATATATAAATATATATATATATATGTGTAATATATAAATAAATATTTATTTTTACCTAATATATATTATTATATTATACAAATATATAAAAAAAAAAAAAAACATATATTTATATATTTATATATTTACAAAGAAGAAAACCCTCCCTTATTATTGAAATAGCCATATTTTATTTTTTCCCTATATTATTAAATTTATTCTTCACTTCATTATATATCTCATAAGTTTTTAAGGCAAATCTATGAAACATTTCACTTCTTAATAAAATGGACTTTATTCTTTCTTCAATTATTTTTCCTCCAATATCGTTAAATAAAAATGGAAACTTTTTCATCATGTAAAAAAAAAATATATATTTGTATATATAAACAAAAAAATAAATAATTAAATTAATATATATATATATATATATATATAATATAATTATAAAAAATCAAAATAAAATAAAACAGAAAAAAAAAAAAAAAATTAATTTTTAAAAATCATGTAAAAAAAAAAAATAAAAAATAAAAAAATCTTCTTATTTTGCCCACATAATATGGTAATTAAATACATATAATACATAATAAAAAAATATATATATTTTTTTTTTTTCAACTTAATGTATTCAAAGTAATTTTGCGCTAAATATAATAATAGTTATGTATAAAATAAAATATAGATTTTTTTTTTTTTTTTTATATGTTATTTTTAAAAAAATATTCTTAGTACACCATACATATATAATTAATATATATATATATATTTATTATTTTATAAATTTTTAAGCAGTGCTTAAAAATATATTATACTATGTACATTTTAGCACATATATAATAACAATAAATTTACATATATATATATATAAATAATATATGTAATATAATACATAAAAATACACATGTTAGAATAAAATAATACATATAAATAATCTATTTTTATATAAAAAAAAAAAAAAAAATTGTTATTTATTTATTTATTTATATATTATTATTATTTTTTTTAATAACTACAATTTTGCATTTAATATTCAACGCAACGTATTTATCAATGTTCATTTTTTTTTATTTTTATTTTCTTTTTAGACAATAATTTAACAATTTTTTTTTTTGTTTTTTTTTTGTTTGTCTAATGTAAAATATTAAAAAATAAATTTTTTTTTTCAATAATTATATATGTATTGAAACCTGTTTTTTGTATTTTTAATCATATTTGTTTTTGTATTAATATTTATAATTGTATTGAATTTTTTTTTTTTTTTTTTTGTTTGTATATATCATTTGATACTTTTTCAAATATTGAAGCATACCATGATATGATTTATTTTTACACTTAATATATATATATATATATATTGTCAAAATAATGACAAATATATATAAATATTCGTATATATTATGATGTGCATTTTTATGTACTCTGTAGGAATATAACATACTTTTTTTTTTTTTTCCTGTCTATTTTATTTTATTTTATATCATTTTATTTTTATATTTATTTTAATTTTTTTTTTTTTTTCCTTTTTTTTCTGAATTTCCTAATTTTGGTTGTATATCTCAAAAAAAAAAAAAAAAGGAAAACAAATAAAACATTATAATAGTAATAATAAAATAATAAAACACAATGGAATTAAACCAAACTATAAAACTAGCCACAGTTAATGATATTGAAAATGACAAAAATATTGATACATTAAGTTTGTTAACAAAAATGGATTTGAAATCATCAAATTGTAAACATGTGAATTGCATGAAAATGAAAAATATCAATTTTGAAGATTCATTAAGGATGAATGATGAACAGATTAAAGTAAAGGAAGCTGTTTTCATTTTACAAAACATGGAAAATTTTAACTATTCTATAGGATATAGTGAAATACAAAATATAAGAAATGATTTAAGATTATTTGCTGTAAACAGTTATCATGATAAGAAATATTCGGATTGTTTAATTCAAGCAATTCATTCTTATATGATAGCTAAAAAATATTATTCCAAATATTTCGGTTATTACTTAACTGGTGATATGAGCACAGAACTAATTTTAATATGCAAATGTTTTTTGTTAGTACAAAAAATTGAAGAAGGTAAAACATACCTTCAAGAATTAAAATTTTTAATAGATAACACTTTGTTATATACTCATAGAAAAGGTATACTTGATAACAAAGGATTAAAAAAGGAAGTACCATCGGATAACACCAAAAAAAATGAAGACAAAAATAAAAATAATGATAATAATAATAATAATAATAATAATAATACAAATAGCTCTGGTAATAATAATTATGAAGAACCTGTTATAATGTGTGGTATTCAAGTATTAGCAAATATACTTTACATATTTGCAGATATGCTAAGCCTATATAAAAATAATGATGAAGCAGAAAACTATTTCTTGAAATACTTACACATTAATGAAAAGTGCTATAATGATGATAGTCTAAATTATAGTGATGCATTAAATGATGTATGTTCCTTTTACATAAAAATAAGAGAATATCAAAAAGCATTAACTCTTTGTGAAAAAATTCTGAATATCAGGAAATTGTATTTTGGGGATTACAATGCAGATAAACCAAGCGAAATTATTGCAGATTGTTATTGTAATTTAGGTCTCTTATATAGACTAACAGGTAATGTTGTTGAATCATTACATAAATATATTATTGCTGTAGATATGAGAATGAGAATACATAAAACAAGACATGTTATTCAAATACAAGATATTCTTTTTTCCTTTGCAATAATTATGCACCAATTAAATAATTTTAAAATGGCCTTGCAATTATATAAAGAAGTTTATTCCTTTTATAAATCTTATTATGGTCCCAATGATATGAACACTATTATGACTTTAAAACTAATTGAAGAACTGCAGAAAGATGTAATGAACAAATCAGGTAAAAGTATAAAAGAACAAGATTCATCTTGTCCTATCATGCCAAATTATGTCAAAGATAAAATTGATGACACATTTATTAATAATAAAAATGAAAAATATCATCACACAAATAAAACACATAATAATAATAATAATAATGATGATGATAATAATAATATGTGGTGGAATACATTTAATGAAAAAATCAAAAACATTTCTAACAATTTTAATGATGTACATCCTAATTTAATAGAACAAATTATGAACGAAAAAGTTACAATAAACACGAAAAATCCATATCAAAACATAAGTGATAAAAAAACTTTTTTAACACTACAAGGTAAAGTCACATATAATGATTTAACATATTCAAGTATTGATGCTTACAAACATATGCAATCAAATAAACAATTTCAAATTATTAAGAATTCTTTTCTTAATACATCATCTATTAATAGAATCAAATCATTATATGCTGATTCATGGAGAAATACACTAATTCCATCCACATATATATTACCATTTTTAGAAACAAAATTAGTTGATAAAAATTTAATGAAATTATCAGAATGTAAAGATTTCCAAAATGCCATATTATTTAAAAGGAAAATCTTACCAATTGTTAATATACCATTAATGGAAAGAGGTTATGTACAATTACAAAATGATCAACCAATCATGATATGTAATGAAGATGCTAAAATTTTATTGAATGAATGGTATATAAAAGAACCTTTTGTAGATTCTCAAGGTAAAGTTATTAACAAATATGAAAGTCTAGATGAACAATTTGATATGTTTATACCTATATTAGATCAAAATGATGATGTCATGCTTGGATTCTATAATACACCTTTACTTGTACCTAACCCCGCAATACATCATTGTATTCTTTTAAATGACCCAAGCTATTTTGACAAATATAATCGTATTAATAATATATTCCCAATTGATAGCTTAAAATTTAAAGATAATCTTACAGATCATAATAAAAGTGATATTACAAACTCAGAAAGTTATAATAGTCTAAATCACTCGCTTTCAGAAAATACAGACAGTGATTCAGAACATTCAACAAAAAAAGAAAATGCCCCTTTGATAAATAATTCCAGGGAAAATGTATCATCATTACAAAATTTTAAGAAAGATACCAACACACCAAAATTTTCGAAAAAATTTAACCTCAAATTAAATGATCCAAAAAAAGCACTCAAATTATCATTTTCTCAATCTTCCTCAAAACAATCTAGCGAAATAATCAAAACTAAAAGCTCTGTTATCTCCAGTACGCCAAACACTTCATCGAAAATATCAGATATTAGAACACAAAATATTACCAAAACTATTAATCAAAATGACACTCCAAATATTATCCAAAACCATCCTTCAAATGGTACCCTCAAAAGTAGTAGTCCAGATGTTAGTCCCAATAGTAGTGGCACAAATATAACATCAAAAGATAATTCTCTATCTAAAAAAATAACAATTCTAAAAGGTAAGGAACTAACGAAAAATAAATCAACCAATATTGCCAAAGATCAAGATATAACACTAAAAATACAAAACAAAACAGATAACAAAACGGATAACCAAACAGATAACCAAACAAATAACCAAACAGATAACCAAACAGATAACCAAACAAATAACCAAACAAATAACCAAACAAATAACAAAATAGAATTATCAAAAGTAATAGAAGAAAAAAATCTTACGCTAAGTGATATTATGATTGGGAAAAAAACTAATAAAGATATTAAAAATAAAATTCCAAAGAAAAAAATACACGTTTTTAAACTTAATGATAATAATACCAGTAGAGCTACTTCCAAATTTTCAAGAGAAAAATATGCATTAAAGAAATTCAGTAAATTAAATTCATCCTTTAAAACATCAAAAGATAAATTGAAATTAACCACCAATGAAAATAAATCAAATGAAGCGGATACTTTAGAAAAAACAAACAGAAATCTAAAATTCAAAGAAGAACCAATTGTCAAATCAGCCATGCATCCTAATATCAAAATGGATTTAAGAAACAATATGAAGAAATTAGAACAATATTCTTTTGTTAATTTCAAAAGAGAAATATATGATGATGACATTCCATCTAATAACTACACAAATTCAACCATTTTTTCACATGATGATGAAAAAGAAACGGTCGCTAGCTTTAACGAATATAATAAAGGTACTCAAAGAAAGCAGAAAAAAAGTATATTATCTAATAGAAGTAGTACTGTTAGTTCACTAAGTCATGTACAAAATTATGACATTATTAAAAAAAAAATAAAAATAAATAATAAAAATATAAATAAAAATGTAAATACAAATACAAGTGCTCATTTAAATGGTACAATTTCTGATCACATTACATATTCTAGTAGCTATCTATCGAAAGATGATCATAAAAATCATGATACAAGTGAACTAAAGTATTACAAAGAAGACCGAAATAATATAATAGGTATTACCGAGGAATCTATCGACAATAATAATTATGATTATCATTATGATGACGAAGAAGATGATGATGATATTAACGATGATATTGTAGATATATATAAATTATTTGATTCCCATTCTGAATCTAGTTATTCAAGTGTGAATAATTACACTTATAGAAATGAAAAAGAAGATAATATTACTTCACTTTCTTCACAATATACAATTGATCATGTGATGAATAAAAAAGAAAGTAAAATATATAAAAATAAATATAAAATATTTTCAGAAATAGATAATGTAGAAGATGATACATTAGATGAAGCATCATATATGGAAACGAATGACACGTATATCCAATCACATTTAAAGGATACAATAAATAATATTAAAAATGTAAATAAAGAAGATATATCATTTAAATTTACATATGATGAAAATGAATTTTTAAATAATGATAACGTATTATCAGATAACAGCTTTGCATCAAACATGATAAATCAAAAAATGTTACAAAATAAAAAAGAGGAAAATATAATTGACATAAATATAAATCATGACAACTTATCTGATCCATCCGATTTTAATGAATCAATGTCATTAAAAAAAGGAAAATATAAACAAGTAAATGGAAACTTATATAATAATAGTAGCAAACATAAATTGTATGATCTTCATTATGATCAAAATAATATTATGTTATTGAATAATAATAAAATAATTACGAACGAAACAAAAAATATAATAAATAATAATAATAATATTGTCGAAGAAATGCAATTAAGTGAGAACGAAGAATTTTTTCATGAAATGATGAATGTGTATGATTCTGAAAAATATATGGATATAGTATTATGTGATAATAATGATTCTACCACGAAAAATACTACAAATGAAACATCGATTATGTATGATAATAAAAATGAGAAGGATTCACATTTTAAAAATAATGACAATAATATAACCCATAATAATAATAATAATGATAATATATTTGAGAAATATGAACAACCAGAAATTCTTTTAGAAAATATATTTTTAAGCAGTAATTCTATAGAAGAATTAGATTCCAATTTATTGAATAATAAATATAAAAAAAATAATTCAAATAATATATATAGCATTAAAGCACTAAATAAAAAAACGGATCATCAAAGTAATATAGAATACGAAGATGAAGCAAACAACAGTTGTATATCCAGTAATATTAATTGCAATACAAAGGAAACAAATATATACCATAACAAGGATGATAATAATAATGTTAATGTATTACGTGCAAATCATAACAAGAAAAATATTGAAAATATAAATAATGTGTTACATATAAATAGTGAAAAATATAATACATTAAATCATAGTATTAATACTTCTAATTTTAGTAACCCTATTGATAGTAATAATCATTTTAATGAAGCAAATTTTGATAGTCCACAATACATTGATGGGATAACAAATAATAAAAATCATTCTCATACTAATAATAATAAAAAAGAAAAGAAAAAAAAATCTAACTTATCATCATCCTATAAAAACACACATATATCTAAACTATTTACATTTTTATCAAAGAAAAGAAAAAATAATAATAATAATAATACAAAAAGGAATGCAACGTCATTAAATAATGTTTATGATGAATTTTTGAATAACGATATATCAACAAAGGAAAGGAAAATATACAATAATAATAATAACAATATTAATCATATCAATATTAATCATATCAATAGTTGTGATAATATTTGTCAATTAACTAAACCTTTAAATGATCTATTATTTGACACGAAAACATTTGATGGTTCAAACCATTTTGATCATACAATATTTGATAAACATGATAATATAAATATAAAGAAAAATAAAAAAACTCACTTGTTCATAACTCAATCTTCCCATGGTATGGAAAAACCAAAACTATTAAATATGAAAGGAAAAACGTTCACACTAAAAAAATTAATAGGAATAAAAAAAAACCTTGGTCCTAAAAAACAACCACCCATGCAAAACAAGGAATTAACAAAAAATGCAAATATGAACCAACCAGAAGAACCAAATGATAATTCTGCTAAGGATGATACACCAAATGAAAATCAGAATCATGAAGAAATCATTAATAATAACCAAGAAGAAAATAAACAAATCGAATTATCAAACGACAAGGAAAATCAAAATCAAAATCAAAATGAAAATCAAAATAAAAGAATATCATTGATTAATAATGTACAAAATAACTCTGAAGACATAACGAAAAAAAACATATCTGAAAAGATGCAATTAAAAGTTATTCCAAAAAAATCTATGAATGTAGTAAAACATAGTACTCTTGATAAAATGAACGAAGATAGCAAAAATAATAATTTACTCAAAAGAAATAATAGTGCTCTTAATAAAGATGTCCCTTATGCAAAAAACATAAATGATAAGTTATCCTTTAATTTATTAAAAGATGTTAAATTTTGTAAAATTGGATACGAAAAAGATGATTCTATGGGAACATTACCTGTAGTACATTTACTAAATGAAAATAAAAAAGTTATTGCTATCGTACCATGGCAAATTGATTTAACATCCTTTGCTTTAGCAAAATCTTCTATAGACGAAGAACAAATTAGAAAAATAGGATTAATGTACAGAGAAATTGATATACCCTTAGAAGATCGTCAAAAACAAATACAAGTAGAAAAGAACCTTTTATTAGGGGAAGGCTTAAAAGAACTAGGATTAGGACGGGGAGGTACACCAGGGGTTTCAAGCGGAATGGGTGTTGCCGTAGATTCCGGTTCCATAAATTTAATATCAGGAATAGATTTGAATGCACTCAAGGAGTCATATAAAATTGAAAAGAAAATTGAAGTCAAAGAAGAAAAGAAAGAATCTGCACCCAAAAAAGATACACCCAAAAGTAAAGGAGCACCAAAAGGTGGTAAGGGAGGAAAGAAAGGGCCACCTGCTTTTATGAAAGGACCTCCAAAAAATGTAAAAGGTGCATTGGCAGTTGGAAAAACCAAATTTTCAAAACTTACTAAAGCAAAAGATGAAGGTAAAACAAAAAGATTCTTTTGGGAAGCTTTATTTGAAAATGATATACCAGGAACTTTATTTGAAGATAAAAAAGAATTTATAACAAAAATTGCTATTGAAAAAGAAAATGTCGAAAAATCATTTGCAAAAGCAGTTAGTAAAAAAGATAATGAAAAAGAAACCAAAATCAAAAAACCAAAAGTTATACAATTGTTACCAGATTCTAAAAGAGAATATAATATGTCAATTGCTTTATCAAAATTTAATAATTATACATTTAAAGAAATTAGAGATGCAATTATGGAATTAAATCCAAAAATACTTAATATAGATAATACAGAAGTTTTACTACAATATGTACCAACACCTGAAGAATTTGAAATCGTTAAAGAATATATACATTCTAATGGAGATCTAAACCTAGTGGATAAACCAGAACAATATGTAGCAGCTATTATTGGTGTTCCATTATTAAAACAAAGATTAGAATCACATTATTATGCATTGTCATTTAAAGAAAATTATGAAAATACATTAAACCCTTTAGAAAATATATTAGAAGCATGTGAAGCAATTAAGGATTCAAATAAATTGTTTACTATCCTATTTACTATCCTTAATGTAGGTAATACATTAAATTATGGTGATGCACAAAGAGGTAATGCTTTTGGTTTTAAATTAAGTACTTTGTCAAAATTAAATGATATTAGATCTAGTACTAAACCTGTTAAAACCTTATTACAATATATTTGTGAAGTCATTTTTGAAAAAAGTAAGGAAACATTATCTATTATTGATGAACTAAGATGTATTGAAAAAAGTATTAAAACAGATAAACAAACTATCGATGCATTCTTACAAAAATTAAAATTAGGTTGTAATAAAATTAAAACTGTTCTAGAACAAGCTAAAAAAACACCCACAGATCCATTGTGTGAAGCACTTACAGAATTTTATTATAGTGTTGAACCAAAAATTGTGGAACTAGAAAATTTCTATAATCAAACCTTTGCTGCGTTTAAAGATATAGCTCTATATCTAGGCTATAAAGAAAAAGATATTAATACTATCCAAGTACAAGATTTTTTTAAAGAATTATGGACATTCATACAAGCTGTAGAATTTAATAGAAAAACAATTAATGAAGCATTACTTAAACAATTAAAAAAACAGGAAAAAGAATTAGCAAATGAAAAACAAGGAACTGTACTTAAAAAGAAACAAAATTTTACTATTACCAAGAAACAAGATAATGAACAAAAAGATAAAATAGAAAAAAAAACATTCAAAATATTTTAATATCACATGACTATATATAACATAATATGATATAATAAAAAAAAAAAATATATATATATATATATATATATATTTCATTTTGTCAATTTTTCTTTATATTAAAAACATTATTTTTTTTGTTGATTTTTTTTTTTTTTTTTTTTTTTTTTTTGAATACCTTTAAGTAAAGGATGAACTTATGAAACTATAAATCTTAACTGTTTTAGTAACATATTATTAAAACGAAGATACATATCAATATATTTATATATATATTTATATATATGTTTTTTATCTTTTAACAAATACATTATGTCATATATTCTATAAAATACATTTCACCAAAAAAATTGACATAAAATTAAAAGGTACTAAATCAAAAACAAATTTAAAATAATAATTACAAAATATATATATATAACATAAAATAACAATCTGTATATGTCTATCCATCTTGACACTTCTATAGGGACAAAAAAAAATTAAACATCAGTGATAATTTTTCTTCAACCTCCACCTAAGTTTATTATTCATAGAAAAAATGTATTTACATAAATAAATAAATAAATATATATATATATATATATATATATATATATGTATAATCATTCATCCAACCTTGTAGCAGCCTCTGTAATTGGTACATCCATGTCGGGACATTCATAAGATAACATAATATGATCACATTTCCTACAAGAAGAAACAATATATGTATATAAAAATAAACGAGAAATAAATATAAAAAATTATACATATACATATATACTTTTTTTATATTTAGTTCATCACATTTTATTTATATTTATATTTATATTACCACCAGGCTTTACATTTCAAACTCCAATCTTCTAGCATCCTTTTATTATAACCAGAGAAATTCATCTCAAATATACAGGGACCTGTATAATCATCTAGCGGCTTGCATGACCTTAAGGTACCATTAACCTGGTACCATTTTTCTTTAAAAAATTAGAAAATATATACAAATAAATATAATTATTTATTACTTATAAATATATGTAGAACTTTCCACATATTAAAAAAAAAAAAAAAAAAAAAAAAATTCACTCTTCATATAAATATATATTTACAAAAATAACCTGGACAAAAGGATGTATAATTTCTCACACATCTTTTGCATGGCCAAAATGTTTCACATTTAATAGACCATTTTTCTTTTCTTTTTTCAGACATATTTTTTATATTTAACTCTTCACCACTACATGGTCCTAATAAAAAAAAAAAAAAAAATTAAATAACCAATAATGAGAAAAAGGGAAAATAAAGTATATACCATAACTACGTTCAGATAAATTTTATTCTCCTTTACTATTTTAACCCTCATATGTTGATGATGGAGCACATATTTCATCATCATCAGTATGAACTGAGCCAAGATAATTATAATCCTACATGTATAATCAAACGAATAAAAGTTATAAAGAAACAAAAAACAATATATGCATATAAACCATAACTAACATTAGGACAAGGTTTGTCATAGTCTCGTTCACAAACAATTTCAGGATCAATCAACTCATTCTCATTTACTAATAAAAAAATACGTATATATAAAAAAAAAATATTTATATTTTCAATCCAAAAATATACATTTTGTCTTACACTCTACAACAGGTGGGGGAATATGCTTCATTACTTTTAATAACTATAAAGTTTAAGAAAAAAAGAACAATAAATAAATATATATATGTGTGTGTGTGTTTGTGTGTGCTCATAAAGCACTACATCCATTATATATTTATTTCTACATAGCATTATGCTTAGGTTATATTACATCTCCTGCTATATCCACATTAGGAGGAACGTTGTCAGAACCTTTTGACGATGGAGCTCGTGATGAACTTGAAATAATATCACCTACAATTTTTTTTACACATATAAATATACGTATATATATATATATATATATATATATATATATATTAATTATTAATAATTAAATTAGTGTATATACTACTTATTTTATTCGAAAATATATAACCTAAATATACATACATATATAATACACATATATCAATTTTGTGTATATGTCTCCATTTTTTTTATTTAAAAAAAAATGCAATCTACAAACCTGCACTTCCACCAATATTTTCTAATTCATTGTCAGAAAAAAGTTCCTCTTTCTTTCAAGTATAATAAATTATGAATAAAAATAAATATATAAATAGGTAAATTTTTTTTTTTTTTTCAAAAGTATATAAACATTTAGAGTAGGGGGAAAATCATTCATTTATATGTTTATTTAAGTAGAGAATATATTATACACATATATAAGAGTGCATTAAGAAAAATATATATATATATATATATATATAAATATAATAAATTACATAAAATACAATAATATAATATATTATTCATATTTAATAACATAATAAATATAATTTCATTTTTATATTTTATTTTGATATATTTTAATTTTACTTTATCATTTTCACAAAAGCTTATCTCAAAATAGAAGCAAAAGAAAAAGAAAAAAAAAAAGAAAAAAAATTTATCCATTATTTATTGAAACTTATATAATTTTATATTTATAAGTTTACAATTATTACTTCTATTTTCACAATAACTATAATATATATATATATATATATTTAATAATATTAATTACTTTATGTAAAAATATAAAAATGTATAATAATAAAAAATAAGAGAATATATTCTATTCTATTATTATATTAACTTGCTTAAGAACAACATAGTATGCACTCATTTATATACAATATGAAATACATATAATAATGTGTATTTACACAACTAAAAAAAAATTTTTATATTAGTTTCCCTTTTTCTATTTTTCTTTTTTTTTTGTAGTTATTATTTTATTAAAAAATAGGAGAAAATATAAATATAAATATATATATATATATATATAGCACATATTATATATAAATTAATTAAAGAAAGTTAATAACGACATAACAATATGATAACCAGGGGAAAGGTTATCGTCTTAATTTTTATCCTATCAACCATTTTATGGATATATAAATTTGACAAGTATAAAAAATCAAATGCTTTAATGAAATGGATACTTGTATGAAAAAAATAGTCACTCCACAAAAATAAAATAATTAGAATAATATATGAATTCAAATATATATATATATATATATATATAATAAATTACACTTTTATTTATAACATATTTTATAGATACCCTTATATCTTGTAAGTGCCTTAGGTCTCTATGCAGTCATATCCATATCAATAAGTTTATACAACTTCAATAATATTCCAAATGGTCATGAACAATTATTAAAAGTAAGACTAAAAAAAAAATACCGATTGTTCCTATATATAAATAATTTAATATATACATATAATTTATTCAAATCATTCTTAAAATATTTACATATATATATTACATATATTTTAATTTTTCAGGAATTACATAATGTTAAAAAGGAACTTCAAAAAAGGAATTTTATATTTGATTAATCATAAAGCCTTTTATTCCGTATACTTCTTTTGTCATCCAAATGATATATGATTCATTTATATATATGTATATTTTTTTTTTTTTTTTTTTTCATGTAAAATATCCTTTAAGAACAATATTTTTTGGAGAATATGAAATTGGAAATGAATGTAAGGATAAGTTTATCTCTTCTTTTATAAATACATTTACAGTTTCATCATTTTGAGTACTTTGTTTAGATTTATTAAACAATGCCTGTAAAATTTTAAATCTTAAATTATTATAAAAGTGCATACATTTATAGGATATAGCTACATTATCACTCTCACACAATTTCGATAATAAATTAATAAAGGAATATATATTTGGTATAGTTCTTCTCATAATTTTTTTTTCATATTTATCATATTTTTTCATTTCACCATTTATAACTACACAATTATTTTTTATATGTTCACTATTAATTTTATATTCATCTTTTTCATAGTACATAGATATTATATTATTTTTCTCATTTTCATATGATATATTATTATCATCATTTTTTAAACCTAACCCATTTTGTGTTAAATTATTTTCATCATCATATTTTTCTTCATATAAACAATCCATCTTTTTTATATTAACCATATTATTAAGAGTTCCGTTGTGGCCTATTTTTACATTAGACTTATTCATATTACATATATTATTTTCCGTAGAGATATTACTACTAATATAATTCATATAAGGATAATTATCCTTATTATATATATAATTATTCATTTCATCTATTATTATTTCATTTTTAAAATCAAATATATGTTTTCTTAAATCCTTATATTTTGTATAACAACATGAACAAATTAAAAAAGGTATTCTTTCCTCCATACATTTTTTTATAGTATAATCAGTTAATCCTCCACAACAATGTAATCCTACTACCATATCGATTTTATATTTTCTAAAATCGAAATTTAATATGGATTCATTTATTATTAATACGTTTTTAATTTTATTACAATATAGTTTAACAAAACAACTAAATAAGGAATTTATATTAATATCTAATATAATTACTAATACATTTGGAAAAGCTAAAGAAATGTATATGCCTAAATCTCCTTTGCCTCCCCCAACGTCCAAAATACAATAATCGTATGTTACATAAGAATTATTCACAATGTGATTATTACAATTATTATTATTACAATTATTATTATTACAATTATTATTATTATTATTATTATTATTATTATTACAATTATTATTATTATTATTATTACAATTATTATTATTATTATTATTAGTAGTAGTAGTAGTTGTTGTTGTTGTTGTGTTGTTTATGTGGTCCAATGTATTGTCTTCATTATATATCACATCCTTTTTCATATTATGATTATTTTTAAACGTATCATCTATAACATTATTATATGAAATATAATCATCTTTTTTCTCATCAAGCTTATTATTATACTTATCATAATAATTAGTTCTATTAGCACCTTCATTTTTTTCCTTACCATTTATATATATTACATCCTTAGAATCATTTATATATAAATCTTCGATATTATAAAATTCAATATCTTTCCAGTAAGAATTCTCAAAACAATTTTTTCTCTTCTTCTTATACTTCTCAATATAAATTTTAACCTTTTCTGTATTATCCTTACTAACGTAACATGCATTCTTTTCTATAAATAGATCCAAAAATTCGAGATAATTTTCATAAAGTGTAGTATTACACTCAATATATTTGTTTATCAAAATATTAATAGATAATATAATGTATTCACAGCTAAATTTATATTTTGTTTTATCATCATTTGAATGTATATTCTTTATTTCATTAAACATATTGTTTATATGGTTCAGCATCCAATATATCTGTGGAACCTTCTTATTATTCATATAAGACAACATATCTTTTTTTTTCTTTTTTTTCTTATTCTTCTTCTTCATATTTTTTCCTCCTTTATGTGACTCAGAAATATTTATGTGTCTTCTGTCACCATCTTTTTTATTATCTCCCTTATCATACACTGTACCATCCATTGTACCATCCATTGTACCATCCATTGTACCATCCACTGTACCATCCATTGTACCATCCACTGTACCATCCATTGTACCATCCACTGTACCATCCATTGTACCATCCATTGTATCATCCATGGTATCATCCATTGTACCGTACCTTTCATTATCTTCTTCATGTTCTTCATCTTCTTCTTTCCATTCAATAACGTCATGGTTTACATAATTTTCTGTGCACAAATCTTGATTAAATATACATTTCATATTTAAATTATTAAAAAATATATTTTTTTCGTCTTTCATATGTAGCGTAAAATCACTAGCATATATTTTAAAACATTTAGGTATGATATCAATAATTTTTATGATGAATATTTCAAAATTATTCATTTTCTGGTTTGATATATTTTCATAATCTTTATTCCTATAAACAATATTTAATAAAAATCTTTTCTTCTTCTCCACATCGTTATAAATACGATGAATATAATGTTCATTTACTCGTAAGCTTCTACATAAGGTTCCCATCGAAAAATAATTTTGCTCAAACAATTTGAATATTTCATTGATATTAAAGTATTCATAATTTACCTAAAAAGAAAAATAAAGCATACTTATAAAATGAGCGAGTCGAAAAAGAAGCGACAAAAGGAATAAATAAAGGTATGCACAATATATATATATATATATATATATATATTATATGTATGTATAGAAACATATATCTATAGACATAAATATTTTAATATTTTAATATATTAATATATTAATTTTTTAATATTTTAATTTTTACCCTTAACAAATAAGAAGAAAAAACTATTAACGATTTTTCATTCGTATTAGTCAATACTGGCAATCCAATAACGTAAATCATCGAATCAGGTTTAATTATTTTATTCAAAATTTCATATTTCATATATTCATTAATTAATATCATAGGTATGTGCTCACTATCTAGACACATTTGCTTTTTCTTTTCTTCGTCTTGTAATAATTGTTCTTCATTTTCATTAAAATAATTATGAAATTTTTTATACATGTTAATAGAATAAGAAATATTTTCCTTACTAATATTAAAATATTTTTTATCATCATAGGGATTATTCTTATCATACACTTTTGACTTTTCATTTTTTAATAAATATTCTTCATATAATTTAAATATATCTTCATTAATATAAAAGTTTTTACTAATTACCAATTGAATATTACTTTCTACCTTTCCTATATTTTCATCAAATATATTTTTAATTAAATATATATTATCACCACTCTTTAAAAACTGATTTCCATAAAAATAAGTATTTCCTTTTTCTTTATTCAGGTCTTGTGAAATAGTGTCACAAAAAAATAATGCCTTTCCATGTTTCCTAACATTTTTCACTTTACATATTAAATGAACTAAATTATCAAAATTATAATCAAACCTTTTTGAAGTATTTGATCCTAGGCATTTCTGAAAACTTACATAATCTACATCGTATATATTAATTTTTTTCTCTGTTAAACTTAATTCAGAATCTATATCTTCATTATTACTGGGCATTTTTTACGCCTCAAAAAAAAAATAAAAAAATAAATAATAATAAAATAAATAAATAAATGTGAAATATAAGAATTATTATTTTATTTATTTTAATTTTTTTTTTTTCTTTTTTCGGAATCACGCTACAACAATAAATACTTAAGTACATATTCTCTGACAATTTGCTTTTACATTAAAAATATTTTTCCTTTAAAAACAGCAAATACTTATAATAATATATATATATATATATATATATTATATATATATTTACATATTAATGAACAAATACACCAAATTATACATATTGAAATTGTTAACATACATACAATATATTAAATAATAACATATATATATTTATATATATATAATACAAGTTTTGTTAAAATAATTTTTTCCTCTATAGAAAAAAGAAAATAATATATAAAAAAAATTACCTATATATTATATATATATAATATATATATAATATATTATATATAGGCATATTATTTATTTATATTTATTTAAATCATATACGAAAGAAAAAAAAATAAATAAAATTATAAATAAAATAAAAATATGTAAACCTTTTTAAAAAAATTTTACAAACAGGCTATATATTGTAATAATAATCAAATAATTAATTCATAAAATAACATATTTTTATTTATATTTTATGATAATAAGAAATATAATATATATATATATATATATATATATATATATATATATATTTTAGAATAGTGAAATAAATTCATATATATCTCCTTAATATTATATGTTATATTAAACCCTACAGATATAAATCAACAAAATGAATTTTCGAAAACCAGATAAAACAGCTGATTTAATCGATAGTATCATAAATAGTGAAAATGGGAAAGTTCAAAAATATGTTTTAGAAAGAAAAAGAAAGGAAAAAGAATTTCTAGAAAAAAAAGAAAATATAAAAAAAAAATCTATGATGGCTCCAAAATTAAATCAAATGTTTGTTAAAAATAAAAATGAAGATGATAAATTGATTAGCGAAACAATAGGTCTGAGAACTGTACATGAATATAAAAAAATTAAAGATGAAATATATAGTAACAAAAAAGATAATGATTTAAGAGAAAGGACACAAGATGATAAACATACCAAACAAAAAAACTTTAAATTGTCTTTTTTGTCAGAAGATGATGATAGTGATATTAATAAAAATGAAAGTGACGATAATAAAAATGAAAATGATGATAATAAAAATGAAAGTGACGATAATAAAAATGACGGTGATTCTAATAAAAATGATGGTGATTCTAATAAAAATGATGGTGATTCTAATAAAAATGATGGTGATTCTAATAAAAATGATGGTGATTCTAATAAAAATGATGGTGATTCTAATAAAAATGATGGTGATTCTAATAAAAATGATGGTGATTCTAATAAAAATGATGGTGATGGTAATAAAAGCGATAATGATATGCTAGGTCAACAAAATGATCTAAACAATAATAAATCCTACGAAAAAAATGAAAATAAAAAAGAGTTATCGTCGAATAGAAATAAAAATAAATTGGACAACAAAAATGCTTTTACTAATAAAATTATGAAGGACCCTACGGTAAATACATCTTTCTTAAAAGATAAAGAAAGAGATAAAAAAATAGAATTAAAGAAAAAAGAATTAAGAGAATTATATTATAAATTAGAAAATGAACAGAAAGAAAAAGTCATAGATATTACTTATTCATATTATGATGGTAGTGGACATAGAAGAAAAATATCCGTTAAACAAAAAAATACTATAGGACAATTTATAAATAAATGTGTTGATAACTTAAAAAATGAATTCATACAATTAAGATCTGCATCATGTGAAACTTTAATGTTTGTTAAAGAAGATGTTATTCTTCCAAATTATATCACATTTTATGAACTTATAAAAAATAAAGCTCAAGGAAAAACGGGACCTTTATTTTCATTTGACGCGGTCGAAAATTTATCTGGAATTACGGACATAAGGAAGGAAAAAACGGATGTAAGCAAAAAAAAAAAAAAAAAAAAAAAAAAAGAAAAATATATATATATATATATATATATATATATATATATAATAATAATAATAAATAGATAATATGATAAAATGTAAATATTTAAATGTTTAAATGTTTTATTTTAATTGGATATATTATAATGTAAACATATAAATATAAATATATATATATATATATATATATATATATATATATATATTTATTTATTTATTTATTATTTTTTTTTTCTTTTAGACTCACGCTGGTAAATTAGTAGAAAAAAAGTGGTATGAAAAAAACAAGCACATTTTCCCAGCATCTAAATGGGAAATTTATAAACCATTGAAAACATACACAACCAGTTATACAGATTTGTTTAATAAGTTTATATAATTATCGTATTATTTTTTTATTCTTAATCTTTTTTTTTTTCGTATTTTTTTTTTTGTTGGCAATATTTGAGGGACAACTTTACTTATATCTAAAAAAATAAAATAAAATAAAATAAAATAAATATACATATGTATATATAAAATATAAACTTATAATTATTTTATTATTATTATATATATATATATATATATATTTATATTTATATATATGTGCATTTTTGCATACTAGGGAATAATTTTACAAATTGCTCATTTTTCTCATCCACATTTTTATTCAAACATCTCAGGTTACACAAAAAAGTATTAATATGCTTTTCTTCATAATTTTCGTCAAATTTTTTTTTGTTTCCTATATAAATTTCATTCATTTTGTATTTTTGTCTGATTCGCTTGGCTACACATTCGCGTATATACACCTACAAAAAAATGCAAATAATAAAATGAAATAAAAAATATAGAAATATGTATATGTATATGTATATGTTTTCCTTTTTTTTTTTTTTTTTTTTTTTTTTTTTCAAAATAATTTATTCATTATATATCATCTAAAAGCAAAAACAATATTTTTGTATAAATATATCACATGAAAGACACACATATATTATATATATTACATCCTTGAAACACTGAAGCTTCTTAACAAGAATTGTAAATATGTTAACAATTTCTTTGATAAACAATGGAGTGTTATATTTAAACGTATTTTTATATATATAAATTGATCTACATAAAAATCTTTCAACCGATGTTTTTTGAATTTCAACATAACCTAGAAAAAAATAAATAAAATATAATAAAAAAAATAAATATTATAAAAGAAAACATTATGAATTTTCCTCTTCTCTTTCATTATATAAAGAGAATAAATACATACATAAAAATATACATATGATTTTACCATTTTCGAACAAAAAGTTGTATATTCTATTATAATCTCCATCAGAACATAAACAAATTACATGATTTATATTTTTAGTTAAAAATAAACATTGAATTATAGCTTCTTCAATAAAAGGAGATATAAAAATACATTGATCATATATAAATTCTACGTGATTCTTTCCTATATATCCAAAAAATTTCTACAGTGAAAATATAAAAATATATAAATAAATACACAAAAAATATATATATATATATATATATATAGACATAATTTCCATTTTATATATATATATTATTTTCTTTCCGAATTACATCTTTTTCCATATCTTCATATGACTCCATCATATTATGAATTCTTTTCAAACACATTTTAGCTGATATATTTTCCCTTATTTCATGAAAAGATATATTTATATTTATATTCATTTTTTTTTTTTTTATGTAATAATAAAAATAGTATTTATATATTAATTCATCATTTCCTTTTTGCTTTTTCTTTTCCTTAATATATTTCATGTAAAACGAGAAATAAACATATACATCCTTTATCATAAAAAACATGTAATAAAGCAAAATGAAGGAATATATAAATAAACTAATAAAAGAAAGACATATTCGTAACAATATATGATACGTTATTAATCGTATTATTTCTAGTTGTATACTTAAAAAAAATAAAAACATAAATAACATACTTTCATATTTTATATTGTAGTTACATATTTTTATGTAAGGATCAATAAATAAAGAGATACAAATAAAAACAAGAAACAAAAAGGAAAAAATGAAGACACTACTTAAATTATCTTTCATTTGAATAACAAATATGAATAAAATATTGACAAAATATATTTTTAAAATGTAATAATAATATGTACTATTTTTATATAAAAAAGTATAAAATCCAAACATATATACATATATATAACTATTATTATTATTATAAATATTATTGTTGTTGTTTTTGTTACTATAATTATCTTGTTCTTTATGATTATAATAATACATTCTATAGAGACAAACAAAAACAATCATGTAGAATAAAAAGCACAATGAAAAAATAATAAATATGCCAAGATATTTATTAAAATTTTCTTCTGTCTTATCATAACATAAGGTAGCAGGATCATAATAACTTTTATTATTTTGAAACATAGATATACATATATAAGGTGAAAGATATATAAACATTATCAACGAATTACATATATATAATGTTATAAAAATATATTGATAATAATATATTTGTATACTACTTTTTAAAAAGCTAACCCTTTTGTAATCTTCAAGAAAGTGTTTTTTAATTTCCTCTTCATTTTTTTGTATATAATCAAAATGACAATAGTTCGAAATGAACAATGGATATATGTAATAACAAAAAAGGTATTTTATTTTGGTTTTCATTAAATAAGATATTATATATTGAAAAAAATAATAAGGATTTTTTCTTTTCCTGTTCCTATGAACATAATTTGATGAGTAGTTCTTCTGTAGTGTTTCGTTATTTACATTTAAATTTACATTTATATATACCTCTTCTTTTTTTTTTCCTTCAACATATAAATTATTATATGTCATTTTTTTCATGACATACAAATATATCACATTACATATTATGGTAAAAAGAAAGAAAAGAAAAAAAATATATATACCCACAAAAAATTGTATCCAATCAATTTGTGATATGACATGAACTTTTTTGTCATTTTCTATATTTTTTTTTATAAAACATTTAATAGGTAAAAGATTCAAAAAATGTAGGAACAATAATTTTATAAAATCATAAAATAAGTTATGTATATATATATTCATATAATAATGATTCCTTATGTCCCCATTATGTAAATTGTATGACATCTCTTCATTTTTTCTTATGGATAAAATATTATAATTTTCTCTTTCACTTTCTGTTAAATCATTTGAAAGAGCTAAGATCAACATAAGAGATAAGTAAAAAATAAATTCTCTAAAGTAATGTAAGAAATATATAGTACCCTCCTTATATATATTATTATGATAAAAATATAAGCTTATATTTATACATTTATGTATTATACACATGAAAAAATAAACTATTATTATTGAATATACAAGAAAAATGAATAAAATAAAAATAATAGAAGAATAACATTTTTTACAATTTGAATATTTTATATATATATTATTTTTATAATAATCATCTATACAATTATCACATAAAAAACCTTCATACCTTGTAGCACACACACCACATGTATTTAAACATATATTAGGTCTCTTACAATAAATAAATATATTATTTATATAGGGATATATATTTCTTATATCTTTGGTTACATAACAAGTTTCAACCATATCAGGAAAAGTGATATTCTCCTTATTATGAACAGAAAATAATTTCGTATTATCTATATTCAAAATATTTAAACCTTCTTTACAATAAAAAGAAGAAGAAATATTATTATTGAAATCTACACACCTATCACAACTATTACCTAAGTAGTTCAAATAATAATTCGTATCACATATACATTCATAAATTGACTTTGCACCTAATTTCTTATGAAAACTAGAAGGAGGACACTTAAAACAACCTTCTGAGTTCTTATAACTTGAATAATTATTCTCCCCACAAGGATAACACTTATTATTTTTGAAATACTCCCCATAAAAACATGAAAAGGAAGTAGCACCACAACAAAGGCACAACAAAATATAAACATAAAAAAAATGTATATAGATAAACTTCAACATTATTATAAAATATTAAAAAGGGCATTTTCATAATGAATTTTTATATATATTTTATATTTTTTATATAGCCAGTATTTTTGTGCAAAAAAAAAAAAAAATAAAAAATAAAAAAATTAAAAAAAAATAAATGAGGTAAATAAATATATTTTATGATTGTTTGAAAAATTCATGTGTAGGTTAATTTGTATCATACAATAAAATAATAAATCAATATAAATAAATATATACATATATATATATATATATATATATATATATATATATATATATATATTGTCCTTAATTCCAAATTAGTAATTCTTGTCATTTTTATGATTTCACAATAAAAACTTGAAAAAAATATAAATATATTTATACTTATAACACAATACTAAAATATTAGCCTATCTTTTATGCCCCTCAGAAATTTTTCAAATTCTACATGTTCGCACAAATATATTTCTATATTTATATACCCATAAAAAAAAAAAAAAAAAAAAAAAAAAAAAAAATATATATTTATACATAATTATATTACTCTTACATTTTTAATATTTTTCACCTTTGTAATTAAAAATTTTCAGTATATAAGAAAAATAAAAAAAAAATGAGTACAATCAATATAAACAATGTAGATTTGTAATAAATACATTTTATATAATATATATATATATAATATATTTGTAATATATATATATATTTTTTTTTTCTGTACTACATATTCATGTATTTAGTTTCCTCCTCTTTATTTTTAACACATACAAAAAAAAAAAAAAAAAAAAAAATGATGAAAAGTACCAGAAATAGCCTCATTTATTTTAATAATTATCTAATTATTAATAGAAAGTATAAAAACAAAATATTGTTAAATAAAATATTCCAGAATGATATACATATAACTAAAATGAAATTTAACTTTGTTCAGAAGAACAAAAAAATTAATAAAAATATTTACAATATGAACTGTATAGAGTTATATAGATATACCTACTTATTAGAAAAAAAGAATATCAATAATATAATCATATATAAACAAATTAATAAAAGAGTTGAGATGATATATAAATTTCTGAATCCTTCTAAAATTATTTTATTAGTTAAACTATATTTAGAAAATAATAATTTTCATAATTATAAAAATACCTTTATATGTCTTTTACAACAAATACTTATAAAATTAAATGAATTTAATATTGAAGAAATAGTTAAATTATATAATATTATTAGTAAAGTAGAAAATAATCAAACCATAGTTTATTTATTCAAATATATTAATAATCATCTTATCCATAATTACACATCTATAGACATTAAATCATTTGCTATCATATTAAATGCACATGCTAAATTAAAAATTAAAGATATGAAATTAATAAATAAATTTTTAAATATTATAATTCAACAAAACTTAACATTTGATATTTTAAATTATTCTATCTATTTTAATACATTCTATAAACTCAAAATAATAAATAATCAATATGTTCATACCATAATTAATAAGTTTTTCAATGAAATAAATATATGCCTAAAGCAAAATATACTAAATCAAATAAATACAGAAAGTAATAAAAAAAACGGTCTGTCAAATAATAAAGAACATCAAATTATTCTGGACAAATTTGCTAATTATAAGCCACATCATATATGTAATATTTTGTTGTATCTTACGATTTATAAGGATGTATATTTGATGGGGGTACACAAAAATAAGATTAGTAATATGAAACGTGATGAAAAAATCATACAATATGATCAAAACGGCATACAATATGATGGGGACAGCATGAAATGTGATGGGGACAACATAAAAGGTGATGGGGACAACATAAAAGGTGATGGGGACAGCATAAAAGGTAATGGGGACAGCATAAAAGGTAATGGGGACAACATAAAAGGTGATGGGGAAGACATAAAATGTGATGAAAAAACCATACAATATGATCAAAACATCATACAATATGATCAAAACACCATACAATATGATCAGAAGACCATACAATATGATCAGAACAATACACAACATTCTATTTATGAACATATAAAACTCCTGTATCAATTTATCATAAAAAAAAAAGAAGAAATTCATTGGGAAGAAATTCTTATGCTTTGTCAAATTTTCAAAATTTTAAAAATTAAAAATGATATACTTGTTGATTATATTGAAAAAAAACTATTACAACATTTCCAACAAAATGATACACAACTAATAAATAAAAATACAGAACTTATAAAAATATTATTTGATATGTGCACATATTATAATGATATAAATATATATAAACATAGTATATCTTATTTTCTTAAAATGAAAAATAAAAAATATATAATAGATTTTTATTCAGCCCTATTATTATTATATACTTATTCAGAAATAAATATACTTGATTATGATATTATATCTTTATTAGTTCATATAATAAAGAAAAAATATATGCAACATTTTCAAGAAGAGCATATTTTTCTTCTAATAAGATCTATATATAAAATATGTATAAACAATCAACATTATTTTGTATATACACAAAATAAAGGAGATGACTTATTAAATGATCATACTATGGGTTACAAATTAGATAATAAACATAATATTGTAAATATGACAAGTGGTGATAATAATAATATATATAATGATGACAATAATAATAATATATATAATGATGACAATAATAATAATATATATAATGATGACAATAATAATAATATATATAATGATGACAATAATAATAATATATATAATGATGACAATAATAATAATATTTATAATAATGTTTATAATAATAATGCTTTTAATAATTGTAATTTAGATCAAAATACAGATAATACCATTAATAAAATTAATAATTATTATGAACAAAATGACTTATCTCATATGTCTTCTATACATATGTCAAAAAATTTAAATAAAAATAAAAAAGATGAAAACATTTCATTTGCTAATTATCAATGTAATATATATCCTACCAATAAAAAACAAATACCTCATGATGCCTTTCTAAACACATATAAAAAAAAAAAGCTGTTCTATAAAATTAAAAATTTGAATGATCAAATCTTTACCAAATTACAAACAGATTTGTTATCCAAAAAAATAGAACTATATGATATGAACATATCTATAATGTGTAAAATTCTATATTACTCTGTCTTTCTAAGAAATTTTATATTTATTAATAATGTAATACATTTGTTCATAAATTATGAAAACGAAAAGTTGAGTTTTAAAAATATTTTAAATATATTATATTCCTATGTTCATACGAAAAAAAATTATATATATAACAAACAAATATTACAACAAATAAATGTTATAAATATAAATGAAGCTAATAAATATATAGAACATGTTATTAACAAAAATGCTGATAATCATTTGGAAATATTATCAAATTTTTATTTTCTTATAAATAATAAAAAATATGTTAATCAATTAAAAAATATGATTTATTATATGTTTCTTCAATCGAAAATAAATATATATAGTTTTATTAATATGGATATAATAAAAACGTTAGTCCATTATTCATTTTTGAATATACACTTACTTAGTACTATACTTAATACGTTATTATCAAAGGATTTAAATGTCATAAATATAATACAAAATGAAGATAATAATAATGATGAAAATGAAGATAATAATAATAATAATAATAATATTTATTCCTATCGTGCAGAAGGTGAATACCAAAATGTACACACTTCTAATAATATGCTCAACAATCCAACTAACATATATCTACAAAACATTTCCACACACAAAGACATCGAACTATACAATAAAATCTTTACACACATAAATACACTCATTTTGAAGTGTCACAATATTTATGATATCACAAGAATTTTTAACGCTTCATTCATTTTACTTAATCATATTCAAAAAATAACAGAGGAAAATAAATTCTATCAAGAATACCAACAATTGAAAATTCATATATATGATACCTTGGAAAAAATTGAAAAAAATATTTTACAAAATTATGTCTTATATAATAAAGAATTTATCATGCTTCTGTCAGCTATATGTATATATAATAATAATTATAGTTATATACCATTTTGTTTTTTCTACAAATATTTTGAACATTTTGTTTTTCAACAGTCCTTATCATATTGTATTTTACTCAGTAACGATGAAGAGTTAAAACATTTTTCTAACTTAATTTATGAATTATCCAAATGTAATTTTATAAACAATATTATGATTGAACGAAAAAATACAAAAGTAGAATTAAAATATCCCGAACAAAATCATAACACTAATCGTCAACATGAAAATGATTTAGATAAAAATATTCCTAATAATAATATGTATGATCATCATTATATAGAACAATTTTATTATTATCATATTCAACAAATAATCAACAGCATAGACATTAATACAAACGAACAAAATGTTATATCTAATAAGTATCACATGTTAGAAAAAAAAAAAAAACAAGAAAATATAATTCATACAAATATTATAGATAAACAAAAAAAAAACAAAAAAAAAACAAAAAAAAATTTTGATGATGATGAAGAGAAAAAACATATATTTCAGTTAAATAATTTTGAAATAAATAATATTATAAATATATATAAAGTATTAATAAATAATTATGACATATTAAGTAAATATGAAATTTTTAATAAAATTAAAGATATCTATTTATACTCTTCAAAAATAATCCATGTTATATTAAATAATCTACCTTTATACGAATTAAACAAATTATGTTTATTAATTTTAAAAAATAAAATACCTAACACCTATTTATTTCAACATATTATAAAGTATAATTCTGAGTATATCAATCTAAAGGATTATATGCTAGATACAAATTATATTATTGATATATTGAATATTTTTTTAAATATCAAAAAATATAATATTTTTATAGATAACAATATTGTAATTAATATTATTACGAAAAATATAAATATGATGAATACACCACAACAAATTAATAGCTTATTAGAATTAATATATCTTATGAAAAATATAAATATTGATAATAATTTAATATTAGAAACATCGAAAAATATATATTCAAATTATCTTTTAACAAATACAAATATTAATATAGGGGAAATTATATACTTTTTATATCTATTAAATCATTTTAATAATTATGAATTACTAAATTCTATGTTTTGTATTTTCTATAATTTATGGTCTAATCATATGAAAACAATTACAATTCGAAAAAATAAAAAATTACAATTAAATTCGAGCTTAAATAATACTTTTTATATAGCCAAATATATATACACATTTGAGGAAAAGCATATATTAAATCTTACTAATAAAATATCATCATATTCAAAAAAACATCACAATTTAAATGATGAGTATATTCTATATATAAATGAAGATAGTAATATTCCTTGTCACGAAAATGGAGATTTACATAATGCCTTTACTTCTAACGTAAACAATCAATATAATGAAATATATCAAAATAAACAAAATGTAGAAAATCACACAACAAAGGATAATAATAATATATTATCGTATGAAAATAATTATAATAATATATTATCCTACGATCATAATAATAATCAAAATTGTCATCATATTAACAAACAATTCAATATGTACAATCTAAATTATATAGATACACAAATAAGTAAAAAAAATTATATACTTCATATGAATGATCATACATTTATAATATTATTTTTCATATTAGGTTTTCAGAAAAATAATGATAAATCTGATATCTTATTGAAAATAATAAATTTATATAAATCATGTTTTTCTATTTTTAAAGAACATATTTATATATGTAACAAAGAAATAATAATTCAATGTTTATATATTTATTTCAATTCAGAAATTAATAATTTATTCATAGCACACAAACAAAAAGAATTAAAAAATAATCAAATAATTCACAATATTAATGATCAGATAATTTATATATTAAATATATTAATAACATTTATTCATAATCTAGATATACAAACCGTTTTAAAATTCTCATTTATTTATATACACTTTTTTAATTCCATCTCTAAGAAAACATATAATGTTAAACACAACATCATACTACTTATGAAGCATATTAATAATAATAAAAAATTAATCGAAAATAATAATATCTTGTATGAACAAATAAAAAGTTATGCAAACATGTCACCTTATTAAAATAGCAACAACTCGAAGCACAAAAAAAATTATACACACACACACATATATATATATATTTATATTTTATAATATTATATCATATAAATTGATTTGCTCCCATGGGAGATCCCCCATATAAAAATATAGATTATATATATATTTAAATTACTTTTTACAAATATATATTTGTATATTTCCTTATTTAAATATATATTTATTTTCTCAATATATTTATTTTCTCAATATATTTATTTTCTCAATATATTTATTTTCTCAATATATTTATTTTCTCAATTTATTTATTTTCTCTATATATTTATTTTCTCTATATATTTATTTTCTCTATATATTTATTTTCTCAATATATTTATTTTCTCAATATATTTATTTTCTCAATATATTTATTTTCTCAATATATTTATTTTCTCAATATATTTATTTTCTCTATATATTTATTTTTTGAATTTCTTTTTTTGTTAATATATCTTGCGTTATTGGAAAACATAATAATTTCGTTAATATATATAAAAAAAAAAAAAAAAAAAAAAAAAAAATTAAATTATATCACTTCTTCAATTTTGATATAACTATCAGAGATAATAAATGCAATATCAAAAAGGTTAAATACACAAAGATAAAAATATTCTTTGAATCGTCAATATTGTAAAAGCTTAATATAACTACAATAAAAAAAAATAAAATAAAATAAAATAAATTATATTTATATATATATATATATATATATATATATATGCATTATTTACGTTTTTAAAAATTCTTACGATATTCAAAATAGTAGGAAGCAAAAGAACTAACGTCTAAAATACTCGAGTAGAAGGAACACATCAAGTTGTTAATGTTTTTTATATAAACCTATAAAATAAAACAATTACATATATATATATATATATATATATATATATATATATATATATATATATATATTTTAATATACATGTCTACTTATGTACACATATTATTATTTCCTCACCTTTGTTACTAGTATAAATATGGGCATGTAAAAAAATGTCTTGTGGAGAGATTTCAATATGGTTTCCAAAAACTAAAAAAAAAAAAAAAAAAAAAAAAAAAAATATACATATATATATATATATATATATATATATATTTACATATATGTATTCATTTATTTATTTAGTTATCCCCTTTGTAATATTTCTTTCTTACCAATAAACCTAGCTGGTTAAACTTCTTATACAAAAAGAGAAATCGTAAAGACAACAAGAATATGTTAAAAAGTGAACTTAAAAAAATAGAGGAAGTATAAGATTCCTCATTAAAATAACTTATATATATATACAAACCTATTAAGTCAGTTATATAATTTACTATATTGAGATAACAATATGAATGAAGATCTAGAGTAATGTTTTTTATTTTATAATTTAAAAATATTCTCTCAAATGTTGGTATAATTAATAATAAACATATATAGAAAATATTCGAAAAATTTAAATTATTTAATAATAATTTAAGAGGATAATTTATTATTATTTTTTTTTTTTTATTTATATTATTTTTCTTCTTTATATTATTATTATTATTATTATTAATCCATGTATTATTCATATTTATATTATCATTTAATAAAGGCATTTTACAATTTTTAATCATATCATTATTTGGTATACTACAAGACCAATCGAATTTATTATTCACACAAAATAAATCTTTTATATTTTTTATTGTGGGAATTTTTATTTCAAAATTTAAGTTCTCATTTTTTCCATATTTTTTATATAATTTACTTTTTTTTCTTTTTTTTTTTCCCTTTCCATATTTCCCATTATCATATATTTTACTCTCATCATATTTTACACTTTTTACATTTAATAAGGTATAATTAAAATCGTAAGGCATTCTATTTCTTTTACACAAATAACTTTTTATTCTTGATATGAATTTAAAAATGTTTAAAACTTCTAATACACATTTTAATTTATCCATAAAAAATATATTATAACCATTTTTCCTAATCTTTTTATTATACTCTCCTTTACCAAAAGTACTATTTAATAAATCTTCATCTTTTATGTATGTATTATTTATATCTCCCTTGCTCATAGCTGAATAATTTAACTTTTCATTTTTCACATAAGCATCCTTGATATATGCGTCATATTTATAGATATCCTTAAAAGATAAATCACTTGTATTACTAGGTATAATCTTTTTATTATTATTATTATTACCATTTGAATAGTTTACGTTCAAATTAACATCACATCGATTATTTTGCTCTACATCTTTTTGCGCTCCAACTTTATTATTATCACTGTTAAGCATTTCACTTTTTACTTCCTCATTTTGTTGAAATCCACTTATTATATTATTACCCCTAGAAACATACAAACCTCGTTTTACCATAGGATCGTTTAGCTCCCTACGCATAAGAGCTGCCAACCTTCTACCGTCCAACTTTCCAACTTCCCCATTTCGTTTTTGAAAAAAATTATTCAAATGTACATACTTGTCATTATAATAATAACTAAATATATTATCCTTGTTTTTAAGAAATATAAAAGAAAGCACAAAAATCGAAAGGGCCTTAATTAATGTATTTATTATCATTATATTGACCTCATTAAATAAAATAACAAATATGTGATATATAAAATAAATAAAAATGGTAGAAACACTTAAAACCATTTTACTTATTACTTGTATTATATATATAGAATTAATACTAAATTCTTTTTTATATATATTTGTAAATTTACCACATAAAAAAAAAATATTATCTGATATAACATCGGTTACACTTTCTAATAAAGAATATAAAAAACAAAAAAAAAAGATTCTCTCCCTTTTTAAAATAAAATTATTAGAAATAAGAATCAAAATAAATGAATTAAATATCTGGATTATAATACAAGACAATATAAGTATATTTAATTTCAAATGATAAAATTCAGCATTAATCTTATTACTTATTATTTCTTTTATATTTGAACATGTCTGATTTTCTTCATCTATTTCATAATAAAAACTTTTAAATTTATTATAATAATAATATTCATTATATTCATTATTATCTAATAATTCATAACTATCTTTAAAAATATATTCCATATGTAAACTACCTCTTAAACTCCTATAACACATTTTCTGACTCTCATTTAAATCTTCGCTTATTTCGTTATAATCATAATTATTACATTCATTTATATTGTCTGGGTTATTTTTTTTTTTTAAATAATTCTTTTTTTCTCCTTTAATATAATTATTCACTATATTGCTTTTTAAGTAGGACATATCAAAATTGTTTCTATTGCCATAATTATTATAATCATAACTAATATTATTATTATTATTATTATTATTATCATTATTATTATCACTATTATTACCATCATCATTATTATCATTATTATTATCATCCGTATTTTCCTTCAATATAATAGTTCCGTCGTTATATCCATTCCCATCTATATCAACATTGGTATCTAGTACACTCGTTTTACCCTTTTTACTTTTTTTACCATTTTTGCTCATTTTTTTTTGTTCGTTTATATCTTCATTATATGATTTATTATGAACATTTATTTGCTCTTTACTAATATCCCCTTTTGTATAAACATCAAATTCATTTTCTTCATTCATAAGAAAGTTATCGTTTTGTAAATTATTATAAAAATTTATGAAATAATTCTTTGTACTAACACCTTTTACATTTACCATATTATCAGTATTTTCACTTTTTTTTTGGTTTTTCCCATTATTTTTATCTAAACGAAAATTTAATAGCTTTTCCTTCTCATCATCAGATCTTTTGTTATTCTTATATATTTCATCATAATCCTTAGAACACAAAACAGACGAATTATTATATTCCTTATTATAACATTGATTAAATGTTGTATTATATATATTATTCACATTTTTATGAATCTTATTATAATGTTGATTATCATTACTAGTATCATCAGGTAAGGCTTCATAACTAATATTACTATCATTACTTTTTTTAAAAAATAAATAATTTAAAATACCCCAACTATTCATACTATTATTTTTAATTCTCTCCTTATTTATATTATTTTCCAAAAAATATTCATTTCTATTTGTATCCTCATTAATACTGTTTATATCATTTTTCTTTTTAATCATTTTGAATTTTTCTTTTAAAAACTTACTAAAAATTACTTCATCCCAATTATTCACATTCTTCATATTATTATTATTATTATTATTATATTTATTATTATTGTTGTTCTTGTCCATTATTTTATTTTTATTTTTCCTTCTAAAAAATATATGCTTCCTATTTTTAAATAAATTATTAAACAAACCATTTCCACCGTCATGCCCTTGGTCCTTCTCACATAATAAACGATTATTTTTGATAAATTCCTCATCATATTTCATTATCTTCATTTTGACTTCATCAAGAGATACATTTTTACGAATGAAATTATTATTATATTCATTAGAAGATGTATCATATGTAATATTATTAAATGTGTTATCATTATATTTTCTCCTTTTTTTATTTTTGTATTTATTATATACACTCTTTCTATAATCTGTTGTTCCAAACGAACTCAGCTTTTTTTTTCCATTTATATAAAAAAATGAATTCCCCTTTTTTTTTTTTTTTTTTTTTTTATGTGTTCGTTTTAAAAAACTACAATATTTTTTATACTCTTCAAAAGACATATGAGAAAACCTATTTCTCATGTAATTATTCATAACCTCATTCTTTTTTTTGATTCCTTTTTTTTCCTTTTTTAATTTATTAATACTATTAGATCTTACCTTTTTTACAATATGTAAAGCATTTTTACAAACAGAATTATTTGATACTTGTATATTTTCATAAGAAAGAGATGAAAAAAAAAAATTCCTAAAATCATTATTTATTTTATTAAAATAATAACGTATATATATATAATAAGCTACATAATCAAAAAAAAGAGTATAAAAACATTTTAAACATATTGGTAAATATACTACAACAAATAATTTCGTATTTAAAAATTTATCATCACATCTTGAATTAAAATTAAAAAAATGAGTAAAGTAATAAAAAAAATTATCCTCTCTTCTACTATTCTCCACATTCTCATATTTACTTAACAAAAATGTATAAAATTGAGATATCGTTATTTCAGCATAGGTATAGGTTATTCTTAAAAAAAATATATACAAAAAAAGGATATGATAAATGTAATACTTTTTAAAAAAATAATAGTAATTTAAAAATTTTAACAATTTCTCTTTTATCATTGTTATATAATATTATTATCACATCAGAATGAAGTCTATAAATAACCACTTTAATTCACACTCACCCACAAAAAAAAAAAAAATAATAATAATAATAATATAAATAAAAAAATAATAAATATGTATACACATATATATATATATATATGAAAATATATACGTCTTACAAAATATAATATTCCATAAATATAGAAAAACTTAAAAAAACTCATTAAAATTATATACCCGTTCTTATTTCATATGCACAAAAAAAAATATATTATATTAATGAATTAAAAAAAAAAAAAAAAAAAAAAAAAGTAATAATAAAAGGATAATAAATAATAATATAATAGGTTTTATACAGTAATGCAGATATGTATAAATAATTCGCTTGCTACAGCTATAAGACAAAAAAAAAAAAAAAACTAACATATAAACATATAAACATATAAACATACATACATAAATATATATATATATATATATATATATATATAACAACGGATTGCAATCATTCATTTAACAACACACAACATATTTATCATAAATATATATGTATGAAACCAAAAAAATAATATCTTCACACTGTAGAAACAAATATTCTAGACATAAAAAAAAAATAATACATACGAAAAAAAAAAATAAAATAAACAAAAATAAAATAAAATAAAATAATTGGAATATATAAATATAAATTAAATTAATAAATAGATAGACATGTTTATATATACATAATTATTATCAAATACAAGTAATAAAAGGTCAATAGAAAAATTTTATACCATTATTATAATAAAGAAATAAAAAAAAATAAAAGTGTATTCACATATTCTTATTATATATATAATTTTTTTTTTTTTCCTTTTTAGAATATTTTAATGTTTATATTAATATGCAGCGGAAATTTATTTGAATTTTTCGAAGTAATTATGGATATATTATAAAAAAAAAAAATTATTATATGAAATATATATAATATATATATAATTTAAATTGAATAATATATTTTGTACAAATTTAACAGTTCAAAAGGTATATCTTTTTATTTGAATTTTATTTAATCATTTCAATTTTGAAAAAGGGAAATAAGAAAAAATGCATTCCTATATTTAATGAATTATAAAGTATATAAATTTTTTTTTTTACTTTTTTTTATTTTTTCCCCATTTTCATATTGTTCTAATAAACTGTTAATATTTTATCAATATTATATAAACAATGCAAAAGACTTTTTATGAGCACACACATATATTATGGAGTATACACATTTTTTTTTATAATATTCAAAAATAAATATTTTTCCATACACTGTTATGTATTTTTTTATATAAATATTTATATACTATAATATATATTTATACTCTTATATTTTTATGATTTCATATAAATATATATATATATATATATATATATGTATCCATCAAGTTTCTTCATATTTTTAGGAATTTTTTTTCAAAAATTCTTTTTAATTATTCATATTTAAAATAAATACAAAAAGACCAATTTATTATTAATTTATTTAATATTATTTTATTTATTTATTTTTTTTTTTTCTAACGTATTTTATTATAAGAATATACATACATTATTCAAAAATATATAATGTACACAAATATAAAAGAATTATATATATCTGAAAAAAGAACATATTGTAAAACTTGCGATAAAATGTATTATATATATATATATATATATATATATATATATATATGTTATATGACCGATATATATATTAAATATATATTATTTCATTTTTTATTTAAATAAAAAGAAAAAGTTCATTTTATTTTGTTTATCGTGTGTATCATATAAGTTTTTCTTATAAGAGTAAAGTATTATATTTTATATATTTAGTATACACAATATTGAACTTATCAATAGATAAATATATATATTCATTATATATTTAATTTTTTAATACTTAAAAAAAAAAAAAAAATCAAGAAAAAAAAAAATAATGGTACTTATATATATTAATTTATTTTATTTTGCTAAGTAGCATTTTACTTAGAATATATATATATATATATATATATATATATATATATATATATATATATATATATATTTATTCATTTATATATTATTTTTTTTTAATTTATATCACCTGGATAACTTTTATGAAATACACATATATATGAAAATTTATCAAATTATATTTAAAACATATGTATATATATATATATATATATATATATATATAATATTGGGATGATATGAAACCAATAATTAATATATAAATATATACGTTTGTAAGTTATACATATAATATATTTTTATTTTATTTTATTTTAAATATGAAAACAAATTATTGGCTAATTTATCCATTATTTTGTTATTACATTATATTATTACATTATTAAAACTTTTTTTTTTTTTTTTTTTATAGACTTTGATATATATACATATATATATATATATATATATATATATATATATGTATGCTAATATTTACATGATAAAAATGCTTATATTGTAAACAATGATTGTTATTGCATAATATTTCATGTTCTTAATAAAGTATTAGAATATTAAACATATAAATATTATGCCTTGCCCAACCCCCACAAATAAAATAAAATAAAAAAAATAAAACTTACACATACAATATTTATTTATACTTATATACATATCATTCAAATTTTTTTTTTTTTTTTTTTGTTTTATCCCTACCTTTTGAATAATAATTTGTGTATAAGTATCATATTAACTTTTTACTTTTTTAAAAACCCTTATGTAAGGATTATCGTTATATAAATAATTAAAAATGAATGTACTCACAAGGACATTAATCATAACTATTTTTTTTAATTTACAAATTTATATAGGAAAATGCTTAAATCATGATAATATAAAAAACATCAAAAATGTACCTATGAACTTCCATTTGAAAAATACAAATGGTAAAATATACCAAAAAAACAAACGTCCTTCACAAATTAATAGGAAAAATACAAATAAGCAAGCATTTAATATACCCGTTTTTTCTATTCCTAATTATAAACCCAAATATAATACTTGCACAAAAACAAAAAATATAGCTTTTGTAAATTCAAGAATTAATCAAGCACATAATAGAAATATCCAAGTTACTAAAGCAGCTGAATTAAATGCAATAAAAAAAATAAAAAATGACAAAAAATTTACTTTATTTAATTCTGGAAACAGAGATAATATAAAAACGTATGAACATGATATTAATAAAGGTATAATTGATGATATATCAACAACAAATAATAGCTATTCTAATATAGGAGACACAAGCGAAAATACATATCAACCAAATAATTTTAATAATACACTAACAGAAAAAAAACCATGTACCTTTCTAAATAAAGCAGTCGAAGTAGGAAAAACTGTCTCCTTATTAGGTATGTGGTATGTATGTAATATCTTTTATAATATTGAAAATAAAAAGGCATTAAATATATTAAACATGCCTATTACTATTGCTATAACACAAATATATGTTGGTTTACCAATATTTTTAATACCATGGTTATTAAAATTAAGGAATCAACCCGAACTATTTTATGATGAACAAGAATTGAAAAGAATTAATATGAGTGATCGTAATGCCTTAATCAAAGGATTCCAAAAATACGTACTATTCTTAAAAAAATATAGTAGTATAATGAAACAAAGTATTTATCATGGATATGCTCATCTATTATCTGTTATTGCTATGGGTGCTGGTGCTATTAGTTTTGTTCATATTGTTAAAGCTTCTGCTCCATTATTTGCTGCTTTCTTCTCATACTTCTTTATGAATAATAAAATGTCCATTTATACATATTCCTCGTTAGTACCAATCGTTTTTGGTGTCTCACTTGCTTCAATAAAAGAATTATCCTTTACATATAAAGCACTTTATTCAACTTTATCAGCTAATGTACTTTCAACAATGAGAGCTATTGAAGCCAAAATAATGATGGGAAAAAATCTAGACAAATTAGGAAGAAATTTAACTCCAGAAAATATATTTGCACTCTTAACATTATCTTCAGCCATATTCTTAACACCAGCTTTGTACATCGATTCACACAAATGGAAAGATGCTTATGAATATTTAATGAATAACAAAAATGTATTAAAAGTTTTAGGAAGACATGTACTCATGTCAGGAGTATGGTTCTATTTATATAATCAATTATCCTTTATTTCATTAAATAGATTAAATCATATTACACATGCTGTTGCAAGCACAGTTAAAAGAGTTTTCTTAATATTAACAAGTTATTTTATTTTTGGAACGAAATTTTCATTCCTTGGTGGACTTGGTTCCTCTATAGCTGTTGGTGGAACATTTGTATATTCTCTTGTAAAGAAAAAATTTGGATAATTTTCTTTTTTTTTTTTTTTTTTTTTTGATATATATATATATATATATATATTATGACCATTTGCAATATTGCAATGGCTATTTACCTGAACAAGTCATAACAAAAAAAAAAAAAAAAAAAAAAAAAAAACATTCTATATATTATGTATATATTTATATATTTCCATCTTTTTAATAATATACATTATAACTATATTATTTTTGTTTTTGTTTTTGAAATAAAAAATAATATTTAATTATAAATATTATATAAAGCACATTTTTTTTTTTTTTTTTTTTTTTTTCATACGAACATTTACATATTCAAAATTTATATATTTTTTTTGGAAAATAGTTTTTTCACTTTTTTTTTTTTTTTTTTTTATCTTATATATTTATGTTAAACGTGACATAATTATAGAATACCTTTGTCCCATTATATATTTTTTTTTTTTTTTTTAAATAATTCATTTCATAAAGATATTATACACTCCTTTCTTTTTTATTTTTCAACACACATAATAAATTTCTATCCTTCTATATATATATATATATATATATATATTATTTGAATTAGCAAAATATAGCATATAAACTTTTTTTTATTAAAAAAAAAATGAACATAAGAATATAAATATATCAATAAATAAATAAATAAATTAATAAAGAATTATTGTAAAGTTTTATTTATATAATAATTGGGTTGGGTCCACTTACTACCATCTTTACAACATATATTTTGAAGATATATTGACAAAACAATAAATATTCATAGGACACAAAAACATAGTTTCTATAAATATATTTGTTTGTCATCTTCATTTTACCATGAGTTAATTAATAAAATCATTAAAGATAAATTAATTTGGTCTGACAATTCATAATTCTTGTAGAATATATTTTAGCTTGTATTATTAGGAAAATTAAAATTATGTGAACTTATTATTACGTTAAATAGATGTTATAAAATAATAATATTATATATATAATATTCTCCTAATATATATATATATATATATTAATATAGACATTATTATATTCAAACATATTTTATATTTTTTTTTTACTATTTTGAAATGTTAATTTGAAATAATGGATAAAATAATAATAAAAAAAAAATTAAAAAAATTTAACATACATATATATATATATATATATATATATTTAAACAAAAAAAAATAAAAAAATAATATATAATAATAATAATAATAATAATAATAATAATAAATAATTAGAAACAAATGAAAATAATGTGTAGTTAAAAAATATAATAATATTATTAACAATTCAACGTCAAAAAAATATTAGCACATATATATATATATATATATATATTCACATTAGAGTATCATTATAAAGAATATAAGACTTGCTGTTAAAATAACAATTAAAAAATATAAAAAATAATTACTTGTATTACTAGTAACCCTTTCAAAAATATTTCTATTTCTATCTAATAAATTGTTGGTTTCGTCCATATCTCTGTCAATATCATCTAATAATTCATTATGTACTTGTATTTCACTATTTATATTATAACTAATATTTTTTAAATTATGGGTTGTACCTTCAAGGAAATTTAATTGTTCATCTTGTA
>NC_004326.2:1210000-1222500 GCF_000002765.6 Plasmodium falciparum 3D7 | reverse complement strand
TTGTTTTTCTTTTTTTTTCTTTTTTTTTTCTTTTTTTTTCTTTTTCTTTTTTTTTTTTTTCTCAAAAAATTTCATAGTACTTTAAAATACTATAATTTTTGAAAAATTTTGGTAAGTCCTTTTTCTATTTATATATTTTCTCAAACAAAAATATATGAAAAGAAGGAATGTATAAGAATAACATAAATATTATATATATAAAAATATTGTGAATATGTGTTTGTATATGTCCTAATTTCATATGCGTGTGCAAAATTTAAATATCATCCATCTTATTTATCATAATATATATATATATAATATATCAAGTCTAATTTGAATTAATAATATTATGAAATGATTATAAAATTAAACTCTTAATGTAAATTATTATTTTTTATTTATTTTTTAATTTTTTTTTTTTCCAGATAAGAGAAAAAAAATATATATGCCATTATATATATACATATATATGTTTAAATATACACATTTTTAAATAATAGAAATACATTTATAAAAAAATAAAAAAATGGTAGAAGAGGAAAATGGACTACGTAGTTATTTTAGAAGATTATATATAAACACATCTGACGTAAGTCAAAAAAAAAAAAAAAAAAAAAAAAAAATTTCTGGAATTTCTTTATTTTTTTTTTTTTTTTAATATATAAAATTAAAATATATATTTATATTAATGTGCTCCTTATATATTCATATAATTATATATATATATATATATATATATTATATATGTGTGTATTTTTTTTTTTTTTTTTTTTTTTCTTCTGTTCCATTTTATAGTATGTAAAAAATTACATGACCGCTTCAGATCAAGAGATGCAAAACAATGCCGATCCCATTATGGATATAATAGCCACGGCACCAAGTGATTCTTTATATTTTATTGAAAGGATAAATCTTATTTCAGCTATAATAAGTTTAAGTACATCCTTTCCGTATTTAACCTACTTACTTATATATTGGAAAGATTGCTCATGTAATGATATTCTGAGATGGTGGATTGTCATAAATAGTATCTTACAATTAATACAAGCACCTGTTCGATTTTTCTTATATTTCTTGTTAAGAAAATATAAAAGCGAAAATGAACGAATGCATATACACGCGTAAGTATAAAATTATTTTTAACAAGTCATTTGTTTGATCAACAGAACTTTATAATATATTAAAGACATAAAAAAAAATATATATATATATGTATATATATACATATATATATTATTTATTTTTATTTTTATTTTCATTTTTATTTTTCTTCTAGGTTGAGAAGACTTACCAGCTCTAAAGGTTGGAAACTTAGCAAACGTTTTAGTCTCCTAAATTATTTGTGGTTTATAACAGGGACTGTAGTTATGGTTGTAACGAGAAAACATACGAAGAATTTTTACTTATGGTTTATATCATGGACTATTATATTATCATGTATATTTCGTGTATTCTTTACAATTATATGGTTCTGTTTTTTCTTTCCTTATCATCAAAATATACCCAAAAAAAAAAAAGGAGTACCCAAAACTTTTTTCTCAGAAATTACAACATTTAAATATACTTTAACAAGAAAATTAAAAAATGAATCTTGTTCCATATGTTTATCAGACTTTGTAGAAAAAGATGAAATCATGGAATTAAATTGTTTACATAATTTTCATACGAAATGTGCTAAAAAATGGTTATCTCAAAAAAGACATTGCCCGTTATGTCAAAGGGACGTTATGAAACCCATATAAACAAAAAAAAAAACAAAAAAAAAAAAAAAAAAAAAAAAAAAAAAAAAAAAAAAAAAAAAAAAAAAATTTAAATAAACCACAAATGTTTTTCAAAAAAAAACATATATGTATATATATATATATATATATATATATATGTTGAAAGTTATAAAATTATATTTATAAAGTATAATATATAAATATATATATATATATATATATATATATATATATATATACATATATATTTTTTTTTTTTTTTTTTTTTTTTGATATGTAACACCTTATTCTTTTTTCCTTTTTTCTTTTTTAATTATATTATTATTTTTTTATTTATTATTTTTTTAAATTCTCATAAAAATAATTTATATTAATTATTTAAATGCAGCCCTTTTATCATATATATATATATAATATATATATAATATATATATTTTTTTTTATTAACAACTATATGTACATATTAAATACATAAAATACATACGTAAATCTACATAAATGTATATATATATATATATATATATATATATTTATATATTTATATATTTATATATTTATATTTATATATGTACTAATTTTTTTTATTATTCTTAAGTTATAAATAATAATTTGTTTATATAAAGTTTAACAATATATAATGTATGCATTTTTTTTTTTTTTTTGCTCTTTAATATATAAATATATACATATATATAATATAATATATATATTTATGTATAAATAAAATTTTTATTAAAAATTTCATTTTTGTAATTTTAACTGTTTTTACAATATATAAATATATCTATCTATATATTTATTTATTTATTTATATTTATATATTTTTCTGAATTCTTTTATAATTATAAAAATAAAAGGCATAAAAATATAATTTAATGTTACGTAAAAAAATTTGAAATGAATTGGAAGAATAAGGTTCCTTTTTTTTATGACAACCATTATATGAGTATAAATAAATATAAGCACATGATTATTATTTTTAATGATAAAAATAAAAACATAATGTGCTTACACATTAATGTAATATATATAATTCATAAAAAATATATACATATGTGACTTAAACATTTTATTAATAAATAAGAGGAGAATTTAAGAAATGGATAAGAATATATGGGCTTTTCTTTTTTTTTTTATAAAAAAAAAAATTATATATTAAAAAAAAATATATATATATACAATATATATATATATATATATATATATATATGTGTCATTTTAAAAAAAAAAACTAAAAACAAGATAAATTTATAAGGTCAAATTAAAAAGATAAGAGATTATATACACGCGGCAAATAGATTGTATAATTGCTTAGGTACATAAAATTTACATGTCATCATACATAAGATATTAAATAAATACATAAATATATATATATATATATATTTTTTTTTAATTTTATTCCTCATACATATTTTATATTATTCAAAATAATCACGGTTCGATTCCTCAATAGGCTTAATAATAGTTAATGGATCACAGGAAAATTCATGAAGCTCCTCATTAAATTTAAATTTAGAAAGATTACTTAGTAAACTATCTTTTTGTAACGTTTTTGATGACGACAAAATGGATGTTGAATTTTCTTGTGGTTTTGTAAAATCATTTGTGAAATCGATAGTTTTATTATTTGTTGTATTAACAGAAGCATCCATTTCTTCACTTTTTAAACTTTTTAAAACATCCATATATTTATTGTATAAATCTTTCTTTATTTTAGATTTGTTAGATAAAACGGGTTCATTTCTTATTATTCGTTTATTATACACATGGTCATAATTATCATAATTATCATAATTATCAAAATTGTCATAATAATTATTATTATTATTATTATTGTTATTGTTTAAATTATTATTTTTTTTAGTTGTATATTTTTTTTTATTCTCATTAGATATATCCAACTTAACATTTGTATTATTCATGTTATAGTCATTATCATATATATATTTATTTTTATTATCTTTTCCATTATATGTATTCATTTTATTATCACGAGAATTATCACATAATAGTAAGGTACCTTTTTTTATGTTATTATAATCATTTGAACTATATAATATATTATTATATTCATTCCTTGCATCCTTACTATTGTTATTATTGTGATAACTATTATTTATCTTTTCGTTATTTTTAGTTACATTATATTTATCAATACTTATGTTAGGTCCCATATCTGAACTCAACGAATCTAATAAAACAATACTACTATTATTACTATTAGCTTCA
The DNA here is from genome assembly GCF_000002765.6 of Plasmodium falciparum 3D7. Taxonomy (NCBI): domain Eukaryota; phylum Apicomplexa; class Aconoidasida; order Haemosporida; family Plasmodiidae; genus Plasmodium; species Plasmodium falciparum. The sequence goes on along the minus strand of NC_004326.2, from coordinate 1,218,565 downwards.
TAACTCGTTTGAGAAATGAAATTATAATTTTTTTTTTTTCTCTTCTCATCATATGATTTGTTTCTTATATTATTATCTGTGACTTTATTATCTACATAATTATCCTTTTGATTATTATAAATATCATTTTTTTGATCATTATAAATATCATTTTTTTGATCATTATAAATATCATTTTTTTGATCATTATAAATATCATTTTTTTGATCATTATAATTATCATTTTTTTGATCATTATAATTATCATTTTTTTTATTATTTTCATTTTTATTTTCGTTCACATTTACTACACCCCCCCCTGCTATCATATCTTCATCATATTCCTCTTGCACATTATACACATCCCTTCCCTTTTTCATATCCATTTTATTTTTATTCATATTTTCGTTTTGCTTATTTTTAATTCTATTTTTATTTTCTTCAACATAAAATAACGGAAATTTCGCATCATTTTCTTCATCACTCGTAATTTGACTCTCTAAATTATTCTTTTGATTATTCTTATAAATCGATTTATCAATCGCTTCAATAAATGAACTATCCAAATTATATTTTTTTTTCATATTAAAAGGTTTTATCATACTATCCATATTATTTATAGAATCTTTATTTATATTTTTTTTATCTATCAATACTTTTTGTTTATCATTTGTTTTTATATCATTATGTATATAATATTCTTTATTTCCTTTCACTTTTTTTTTTTTTTTTTTCTCTCCTTTATTATATATTCCATTTTTCTTAAAATCATAAACCATATCATCATAATAATCATTTTTGTCTGCTTTTTCATTTTTACTTTTCTTACTATTAGATAGATCATCATCTGTATTGATTTTATTCTCAACTTTTGATTTGTTGATAGTATCCATTTTATTGTGTCCATTAATTTTTTTATTATATGTATGACTAAGATTAAACATCTTTTTTAATTTTGCACTACTAAATAAAGATATATCATTATTTCCAAGGTACGATGACATACCACTAGATGTACTATTAAGTAAATCTTCGTCATTTTTGTCATAATTCTTTTTTATATATATACTCTCATTTGTCTCTTTCTTTTTAATATCTTCTTTATTCATAGATATTTGATCAAATGGTTCCTCCCTATTTATGTTTTCATGGGTACATTCAGCTTTCCTTTCTATATTTTTATCTTCGCCTTCATTTTTTACAGAATCATTTGCATACTTTTGCACATTTTGTTCAACTTCCTTTATTATATCTATATTATTTTTTGTTTTACTTTTATCTTTATTTTTATTAGAATTAATAAAAATATTAAAATCGTCATTATATTCATAAGTTAAATTCTTATTATGTTCCTTAAAATTTGTCTCTTCTTCATTTTGCACATTGTCATACACATTTTCGTGGTCCTTCCTTTGTGTATCGGTATATGTTTTATGATCAATTGGACTTATATGATTAAGAATATTTTTATGATCATCTTTAATTTTTGTAATATCATGTGTGCTTTCATCTTTTTGAGCTTTCAAAAAATTTCTGTTAAGACATGTATTAGGAGAAAGTGATATATCGATTGGTTTATCGCTAAAAGCATTTAGATAATCATAATTATTATTACATGTTTTATTTTGTTCTCTTTGTAATTCTTCTTTTAATTTCTCTATAATTACTATATTATCACTATTATTTATATTCAATTCATCTATTTCTTTTTTTAAATTATCAATAACTTTTTCATATGAATTATATTTTTTCTGTGCTTCTAAATGGAAATTATTATATGCTGCATGATTTTGTTCCAGTTTTTTTTCTTTTTCTTCTAATAATTGTAATTTAATATTTTTTTCATTTAGATTTTCTCTTAAAGATTTTAATTCATTTTTTAATAAAATATATTCTTCTTCTTTTTTAATATGTATTTTACTAATTTCACTAATATTATTCTGAACAAATTTTGCATTATTTTCATACTCATCTATTTGTTTTTTTAATTCATATATGATATTTTTACTTTGTATTAATTCATTTTCATATTGTGTTTTATCAATAGCTACTTTTGTTAATGCATCTAAAGAATCATCTCTTTGTGTTTTTATATTTCCGATTTCCACTGATAATGTCTGTATATAAATTTCTAGATTTTTAATTTTTTCCACAGACTTTTTTAATTCGCTTTGTATCTTTATAGCCGCATCTTCAATTATTGTTTTTTCTTGTAATATTATTTTATAATCTTCTTCTATTTTTTTTAAATGATTATTTGTTATATTTAATATTTCGATTTCTTGTTGTAATTGTTGAATAATTAATGTGCTATTAGCATTGTTCGAAGAATTTTGAATATGTAAATTTTGATTCTCTTTCAATATTTCATTATATTTTATATTTATATTTGAATACTCATTATTTATATTTTCTAATTTACATTTATAAGTTTCTATTGCTTCATCTTTTTTATCTAAGAGTGTTGCAAATTCATCTACTTGGTTATTTGAATCTATTAAATCAGTTTTCAATTTTCTTATTTCATTTTTATATCCTTCTAGTTTCTGATTTGTTAATATATTCGTATCTTTTAATTCATTCATTTTCTCATTACATGCACTTAATTTATTTAATAAATTATGTATATAATCTGTTAAATGTTTTTTTGTTTCATTTGAACATGATATAATATTATTAAATTCAGCAGATTCTAATTTTAAATTATTTATTGTATTCTTATTTAAATCAAATTCACTCTCTTTTTCTTTAATCTGTTTTTCTAATGAAAACATCTCTTCTTTTAATATAGCTAGCTCGCTCTTTTCTTCATTATATTTTCTTTCATATTTCTCACTTTTTCTTCTTTCTTCTTTTAATTCATTTTTTAATTTTACTACTATTCTTTCTAACTCTTCAATATTTTCTTCTTTTAATTTCATATCAACACGTAATTCATCCAATTCGACGTAGTTTTTATTATATTCATCCTGTATATTTTCCAATTTTTTCTCTTTATCTTTTATTATATTTTCTACACTTTTTCTTTTTTCGACTTCCTCGCAAGTTTCAACCTCTTTAGTAGAACTATAGCTTTCGCCTGATTTGTTCATATTAAAATATATATTATCTCCCTTTATCTTTCCATTATATATTTCGTTAAACTCCTTTTCATCCTCATTTTTTATTTCTAGTTGTGTTTCTAATAATACAACTCGATTTTTTAAATGGAAAATTTCATTGTTTTTGGTATTTATTATTTTATGTAGGTTATCCACATCAAATGTATTACTATCATTTTTTGTGCCCTTCAAATCAAAGCTATTATAAATATTATTATTATTATTAATATTATTATTATTATTGTCAGTATCATCCATGGTATATATATTTTGTTCATTCTTATCATTTTGTTGATTATGATAATTTTCGTTTAGCATACTTTCAGAAAATGATTCATTATCCTTCAATTCTTTTTGTTCTTTTATTCCGTTTATTAATCGAAGTTCATTCAGTTTACGAATTTCAATTTCGTATTCATGCAGCCTCTCTTTGAGGTAGTTTATCTCTTGGTCCTTCTCCTCAAACGATTTATAATTACCTGTAAAGGGAAAAAAAAAAAAAAAAATAAAATAAAATAAAATAAAATAAAAAAAAAAAAAAATATATATATAAATTTATTTATTTATATATATATTAATTCATGTCTCCTTCATTTTATCACCTTCGGCCATATTATCTTCCATTTTTGTTGTGCTACCCCCCTTGTGACCATTTTTTAATAACTCCAATTCAATTTTAAATTCCTTACAAAGATTTTTATAATATGATAATTCCTTGCCCAGAGATAAGGTATGATCATTTATTATAGAAGGTTGTTTACTTTTCAGTACCTTTTTTCCCATTCTTTCATACATTTTTTTTTTTTTATCTAATTCAATATCGTCATATGATGTTATACGATTATAATTTGAATCATGTGTATCACAATGTAATAATTCATAACTAGATGTATCATTTTCTTCTTCATCATCTTCTTTCTTTTTATTTGGTTTTATAATATTTAAGGATATTTCTAATTTCTTATTTTCTAAAATATAATATTCTTTTAATTTACATTCTTCATCTAGTCTTTTATTAAGTTCTTTAATTTTATTTTCATACATTTCACACAACACAGGATTATTACCATCACCATTAATGTTATCATTCCTTGTATTATTATTATTATTATTATTATTATTATGTTTGATTTGGTTATCATCTTTATCCTTTCCCATTTGTCCAGCTTGTTCATTTGTGTCATCCTTTTTGTCCTTTTCCTCACCTTCCCTTATTTCTTCATTTTTCAATACTTTAAATTTTTGCTGTAATTCTTCATACTTGTCTGATAACTTTTGAAAATTATGAATTGCTTGAATTAAATCATCAAAAATTATTTGAACAAGAGGTGTACACAAGACACATAAATATTCTGTATAATTCAGGTTTTTTAATTTTCTTCTTAATTTATTATAATTTTTTTTTTTTATTTCATCATTATCATCATGAATATTTTTCTTTTTCATATTATCACTTGACATGATATCTTTATTATTAACTTGTTCTTTTATTTTCATATCCTCATCGACTTTATTCATTTTTTTGTCTAAATTATAAAACTTATTTTTATTATCACAAATTTTATTCTTTTCATTTTTATTATCACAACTTTTATTCTTTTCATTTTTATTATCACAACTTTTATTCTTTTCATTTTTATTATCACAACTTTTATTCTTTTCATTTTGATTATCACAACTTTTATTCTTTTCATTTTGATTATCACAACTTTTATTCTTTTCATTTTGATTATCATAAATTATGTCCTTTTCCTTCTTATTATCCATATTTTTATTCTTTTCCTTTTTATTATCATCCTTATCATTTTTCTTTATTTCGCTTTTCTTTTTTATTATATCATTTCCCTTATTTCCAACTACACTTTTTTCAGTAACTCCTTTGGACGTTTTCTTTTTTTCCTCTTCTTTTAAATTACATGAACTTTTTTTTTTTTTCTCTTTCCTTACATCCATAATTCTCACAATATATTAATAATAAAATTCATTATATAAATATATAAATATATATATATATATATATATATATATACATATAAACATTAAATTATTCATATATCAATATGCTGATATATTAAAAATAAAAAAAAAAAAAAATTAATACACATAATGTAAGTTTATATTCACTATATTTAATAAAAATATTCATTAACAAAAATATAAAATATTAAACATATAAATATATTTATTTATACATTTTACACATATATATGTAATTATATATATTGAATGTTCAAAATAATAATATAAATAAGGTAAATTATATAAATAATTATACTCTTATAATAATATTTATATGTTTCATTCAATAAAATAATTTGAGAAGAATATACAAATAATATAATACTTACATATAATAACACACAAGAAAAAAATAAAATATATATATAAAAAAAAAAAAAAAAAAAAAAAAAAAAATATTAAAAATATTTTTAAAAGCTTAAGAAAATATTATGATAATATTTAAATTGATGTGTATACAATAATTTAAAATATTAACAAAATTATATAATAGAGAATTAAAAATTATAAATCATATCAAAATTCATCATTTCTATAAAAAATATATCATGCAAATAATATATATATATTATATATATATATATATATATATATATATATATATATTTATATATTTATATGTGATCATATTCTATTTATTTTATTATATTAAGTGGGTAAAAAATATTAAGAACCCAAATTGTTATTTCCAAAAAAAAAAAAAAAATACAGAATAGAAATGAAATGAAATAAAATAAAATAAAATAAAATAAAAACATTTTTAAATAATATGCAATAAATATAATATGTATAATATATATATATTTACAACGTTATTGTAAATGTTCATTATATATATATATATATATAAAAACATATATCTTCATTTTATTTATGTTCTTACATTTTTATAAACAAATTTATATTTATAACTCTAAAAGGGTTACATCAAAAATATGTGAAGATTTCTAAAAGTAAATATACATAATTATATATATATATATATATATATATATTTTTTTTGTGTGACCACATATTATCTTCTAATTCATAAATGTAATTTCTACCATTCATTATAGGCATATAATAAAATAGAAAATTCTTTATTTTTATAAAAAAAAAAAAAAAAAAAAAAAAAAAAAAAAAGGCGAAAAAAGGAAAATTAAATAATCAAACAATTAAACAATTAAACATGCAAAATGATATAATAAAATAAAATATATATATATATATATAATAATATATATACAATATATGTAACAACATAATATGTTTGTTCAATTTATGTTCATTTCTAAAAATCGACCAACCCACATTAACCTTCATATATCCTTATAATTTTGACATATTTTATTTTCTACCCTTAATTCTACATAAAGATTGTAATGATTTTATCGTTTCCGTTTAATATCATAAGATATAAAATAAATCATGCCATTTTAAAAAATGAAAAGATATTAGTAAAATATTTTCAAACGGAAAAGAAAAGATTTGGAGAATTACACCAACCTAGGACGAGACATGAAAAGAAATATCATCTTGATATTCTTGACGAAGTATATTTTGATATGACAGAAGCCATAGAAGAAAAAAATAAATTAGAAAGAGAAGAATATAATAACATTGATAAAAATATTTCAGATATCATTTTAAATTATAATATTAGTAAAAAAAATGAAATTATTAAAAGTTTAATGAGATATAGTATTGAAATAAAAAAAAAAAATAAAAATAACAATAATAATAATAACAAAAGCAAAAACAAAAACGAAACAATCAATATGATAAAAAAGGATAGCAATATAAATAATAATCATGTGTATCAAAACCAAACCATTTGTTTTAATAATAACAAAGATAATAACGAGGATAATATATTTCCATTAATTAAAAGCAATATTAAAGATTATAGTCATCACTTCAATACATGCGAAATAGGTATCATTTTGAAATGCTTTCTTAAAATAAATATTCATGATATAGAAATTATTAATACATTATTACATCAATATTTTAAAAGAAATATGAAATTTTCTATATATGGTTCTTTATATGTTTTAAATTTTTTTTCAAAATGTCCATCTCTATTATTACCATATAATATGAATAATTTAAAACTATTATGTTCAGATATATTAAAAAAAATACACCTTTTTGAATTTAAAAACATTTGTATAATATGTAATTATGCCTCTTCCTTATATTTACCAACCAATAAAATGTTTATTCATAATTTTATTGAAAATATTTGTAATTATTTATTAAATGAAAAAAAAGAACATTTCTCTTCTTCTGCAGATTCTATACATTATATATGTAATGCATGTGCAAGAGTTCATTTTTTTAATAAAGAAATATTCAATTTCTTAAAAATAGAAATAGAAAAAAATATTTCCTCCTTTTCATTAGATCAATTAGTATCCTTATGTAATGCATATAGTAAATTTAAAAATGCAGAACAATCTAATTATTTATCATTATTCTTATTATTAGCAGATCATATTATAAACAAATCGTATCAAATAACAACTAGACATTTGAGTGTCCTTGCTAATTCTTTTAATAATGCTTGTATACTACATGAAAAATTATTTTATATTATCACAGAAGAAGGTCTTAATCACATCAATTCTTTTCAACCTCAACAATTGGTTATGCTTATACATGCATATGTTAATATCGGATTAATAAATAATAAATTACTATGTCATATTTGGGAAAAAGCATATCAATTTATCAATGAATATACTCTTCAAGAATTGTCTATGCTTATACAAGCATACACAAAAAGTTCTCAACATATGGACTCATTTTTTAATAAACTTTGTCATACAATATATATTTTTATAATAACGAAATATCCATTCCTACAAGAAAAAAGGATTAACAATAATTATGAGGAGAACGCTAAAGGGGATATAGAAAATGATTATATGGAAAATAACTGTGTAGATAATAAATATATAGATAATAAATATATACATAATAATTGTGTAGATAATAAATATATACATAATAATTGTGTAGATAATAAATATATACATAATAATTGTGTAGATAATAAATATATACATAATAATTGTGTAGATAATAAATATATACATAATAATTGTGTAGATAATAAATATATACATAATAATTGTGTAGATAATAAATATATACATAATAATTGTGTAGATAATAAATATATACATAATAATTGTGTAGATAATAAATATATACATAATAATTGTGTAGATAATATCTATAATGCCCATCACTACCAATACAATAAATATATGAACTACCTACACATTTTAAAACAACATAAACAATGCGATCTTTCATATAACACATTAGACGATAAAAATTCAAAACAAGCAGAACTTATTTTTTATGTAATATACAATAAAAGGAATCACAACGATTTTTTAGATAAATCTAAGAATAATTTCATTGAAAAAAAAATAAAAGATCATATTCATTTGAATCATGATGAAAAAAATGA